>NW_021680796.1:722-1359 GCF_001412515.2 Diachasma alloeum | reverse complement strand
AATCAAAAAATAAAAACTGCGACGAAAGTCGCGGCGCTGTGAAAAAGCTAATGGTTTCTCGGCGCAATGACTCCCGATAATTCGCCCGCTAATTAGAAAATCGTCTCTCCCCTCCTAATTAACGTTAAAAAATGAAACCAACGATGTTCGATAGAAAATTAAATTCCCCATCCAGCAACACCCGTCTGATCCTTTAATCTCTGTAATAAAAAAATAAAAACTGCGACGCAATTTACGGCGCTATGAAAAACTTAATGGATAACTCGCCCGCCAATTAAAAAATCGTCTCTCCCCTCCTAATTAATATTAAGGAATGAAACCAACGCTGTTTGATGGAGAATTAAATTTCCCATACAGCAACCCCCGTTTCATCCCTTAATCTCTGTAATCAAAAAATAAAAACTGCGACGAAAGTCGCGGCGCAATGAAAAACTTAATGGTCTCTCGGCGCAGTGACTCCCGATAACTCGCCCGCTAATTAAAGAATCGTCTCTCCCCGCCTAATTAACATTAAGGAATGAAACCAATGCTGTTCGATGGAGAATTAAATTCCCCATCCATCAACCTTTGTTGCATTCCTTAATCTCTGTAATAAAAAAATGAAAACGCCAACGAAATTTACGGCGCTATCAAAAAC
>NW_021680796.1:0-522 GCF_001412515.2 Diachasma alloeum | reverse complement strand
CAATGGATAACTCGCCCGCTAATTATAAAATCGTGTCTCCCCTCCTAATTAATATTAAGGAATGAAATTAATGCTGTTCGATGGAGAATCAAATTCCCCATCCATCAACCTTTGTTGCATCCCTTAGTCTCTATAATAAAAAAATAAAAACTACGACGAAATTTATGGCGCTTTACGATAACTCGCCCGTTAATTAAAAAATCGTCTCTCCCCTCCTAATTAACATTAAGGAATGAAACTAATGCTGTTCGATGGAGAATTAAATTCCCTATCAATTAACCCTCTTTCAGCCCTTAATCTCTGTAAAAAATGGAAGAAATTGTCATGAAAATCACAGCGCAGTAAGACAAATAATCGTTTTTAATTAAGGAATGAAAAAACGGCACTTCGACGCAGAATTAAATTCTCCATTAATTAACCTTCTTTCAACACTTAATCTATGTAACAAAAAAATAAAAACTGTCATGAAAGTTAGGGGCCAATAAGAAGAATAATTTTTTCGCGGCGCACACTTACTGTTCA
>NW_021680795.1:271336-272182 GCF_001412515.2 Diachasma alloeum | reverse complement strand
CCCTTCCCAAAATGGTTGGGCCAGAACCGCCCCTATATATCTACTGGTGGAGGTTTATGAATAAAAAAAAATTTTCATAAACTTTCAAACTTTTTCATCTCACATGAATATATAGTGATTTATCATACCTCTATACGAGATTTCTTCATCTGAGTCGTTCATGCTCTCCCCTCTTCTCCCTGCACCTCCAACAGCTCTCGATCCATCTCCGAAATCAGCACATCTTGTCCCTCTCCTCCTTCTTCCATCAGTATGTGTTCCTCCCCTCCCCCCTCTGGGAACATCGCCACTATTTCCAGAGGCCCATAGCAGGCTACGACTTCACCATTTACATCCCCACTCTCAATCCCTGACGCACTCACGCAACCATCAATCTGCATCCCCTCTGCCACCATAACATCTTCCTCTCTTTCCATAGCACCCCCCCCTGCTGTTTAATCCCCCCCCCCCCAAATCAGCCCCCACAGCTTCACAATGTATAAAAAAAAAATTAAAAAAAAAAGTGCGGCTGGTCACTTAATGCGCCCAGAGTCACCTAAATCATACGATCTTTTGTAACTTCCGCCTTAGTTTCGGTCAGTCACACAGCCCCAGCCCTGTGTTTCTCACTAGGCTAATAAGGCTGGTGACAGCCGCTTGTTGTAAGTCCTCTGGTTTCAGGAAAGCCTGGCCCCAGATTTTATAGCGACGGAGTGCTAATAGGGGGCATTCACATAAAATGTGGATGACGCCCTCCTTATCGCCTCCGCACAGTCTGCAGTCTTCTTGTTCTGCAAGTTTCATCTTGAACAGATGAGCTCTGAGAGCTGTATGACCCGTAAGGAGCCCTACTGCTACCCTCAGATC
>NW_021680795.1:221582-266167 GCF_001412515.2 Diachasma alloeum | reverse complement strand
AATCTCCTCCACTTTCAACTCTCCCAAAGAATCCCCAAAGGAATCGCTCTCTGCAATTTGCGCACGTGGCTGCTCATCTGCATCATTGAAGTCGAAGAGAGTTTCATTAACATCATCATCAATTTTCTCCTCCTCCTTCTTAATGTGCATCCCATCCTGATCATTGGGGGAGTAGTTGATCACTGTTTCAGTCTCACTATCAGCCTCCTGTTTGATTATCGAGTTCATCTCTCCGTCACCCTCATTTCTCACTTCAATATTTACATCATTGTCATTGTCATTATCGTCAACACACGCCTCAACACTCTTCCACGCCTCGTCATCTTCACTCTCCTCCACCACGAACCAATACTCCCAAGCAGAATGGGTGATCCTCCTCGCTCTGATGTTGCATGCAGTGAAGAAGTTGGGGGTGTCAAAATCCTGCCAATGATTGGTAGTAATCTTCTTCATTGCTGTAGCAATCATCTTGGCGTTGGGATCTGTCATCCATTCAAGGGGGCACCGCACTTCTACCGGTTGGATAAATCTTCTCCTCCCCCAAAATTAGGATCATAATAGCTCCAGAAGCGCATCAGTCTGTAGTCCTCGAAACTCCCCATATTTGCGATTTAACTTTTACTTAAAACACGTAACGACTGGGGATATGAAACCTTTGGCTTGCTGTCGATCAGCGAACTGAATAGTGCATGGTCAAATCGGTGGTCTTATATATTCACTATCAAATGTTTATGTTTTTTGTGTGAAAGAGAAACGAATATGGTTCCCTATCCTCTCTATCTGACTCATGGGGGTTTAATGGGGAAAGATCATTGGCGACGGTTCTCGGTCATTAATTGGAGTGAGAGAGAAAAAAATCCGAGAATTCTACATGAGTTTTTCTCGCTTTCGTAGGATCAAATGACTATCCGATAAGCTAGAGATGAAGGAATTTCGGGAGGGGGGCCAGGGAATACTTCCTCTGTTTTGGCTCAGGGTGTCAAATCACTATGATAACGAAAACTGTTGAGGTGGCTCAGAATAATAAACAGATTTTTAAATTCCGGTATTTTTTTAAGAACTCAACTTCATTGGCAAATCGTCTTTCAGGTATTTGTTATTGGTCTTTAGTTTGACGAAAAAAAAATTTAATTGCGAATTTTCGGTGAGATTATTCGATTCATTTGGAATGACTATTCAAAAACAGAAATTTTTTCATGAGATACATCTCCCTGAATCAATAAACTATTCTGAAATTTCAAATTCGTCTCTAAAAATCATCCCCGCAAATAGTAAATAACGATGTTCATGGTGGGTTTACACCACGTGCGGATGGTGGGTTTGCGTTATGTATGCATGGTGGGTTTGAGTGGAGCACGTGTAGTACATATAGTTCCACCACCCAATGTGCACTCCCGCAGACTAATGGTGGGGGGTAGGAGTGCTGGCTAATATAGCGGGAACGAACTCGCCGGTTGCACTATATGTGTGATGGGTTTCTCTCCACATCCACTACTATCTTTCGGAACCAAATAATGAACCTATATTGATTGAAACCATGCAATAATAGCGGCATTTTTTGAGTTAATAAATATTTAACAAAAATTACTTCTAAAATATAGACATTAAATGTTGAAAGGATGGGAAATGTGGAAAAATGGAAAAGGATAATTTCCAATCCTATAACGTTTATCATATCATATTACCAGTTTTCATAATCAATAATATTAATTACATAAAGAACAATTTCTAATGAGAGGCGGAGGGGCATCAACAACATCTCCAGCATTTTTTAATGTAGGATAATGCAGATAACATGGTCGACAGTCTTGGATCTCACTTATCCCCTTCAGTTTATTTGGTAGCGCCTCCCACAGCTCATCCACATTTGACCATCCAAATTCTAACAGAAAATTTTTCAGGAAATGGACATTGTCGGATTGTTTCAACTGCATATTCCGTATCCTTTTACATAAATTGATGGATGAATGCAAGCTCAAAATGAAGTACTTCTTGTACCAATCCATCAACTTCCAACTATTCTCGAGTGCGCATGTATAATTTTCTTTTATAATGATGTGCTTGCGATGATTCCAGCAAATAGGGGCTTTTAAATTCTTTGATCTTGATGCGCCCAAACCATTCAAGTCAATGATCAATGTATCAATGTATGACGCCAACCACCGTTTCTTCTCTGGACCGTTCACGAAAATAATCTCAGCATCGGTTGTGAGATGCGTAATATCATCCTCCAGATCACGATATGAGAAGTCACTCGATTCCCACGGAATTCCATGATGATTTCGTGTGAGGCACTTATTTGTTCTTCTCTATTTAACCGGTAACTCACCCCATTCGAAGGGTGGGGTTTCGTACAGGAGGCAGAACAAGGAATTTCGCGTAAAAAAATGACCGGCGAATTCTTTCACAATAAATTCATTTGGGTACTGAAAACCCTGCACATCCGAGAACAACATTCTTCCAACTGTGGTGTTGGCTTGAGATGAAACTTTGAATTGAGTATGATGTTCGAGAAGCTTGTGGCTTTTATAGAACCTCCCCTCTCCTTTGAATAGGAGTAGAATATTCTAGAATATACTTGAAAGGATACCCTCATCCTGAGTGTTAATTCATCTCAGAATATTCTCGAATCCTCGAGAATATTCTGGAACAAATCAATGATGATGTAATTCCTATTCCAAGGATCTTATGACTCATTGTAGGATCAAATTTCATGCAAGTTCGCGCAGGTATTATGTTCCATTCAAGTCCCAACAGGTCTTAGAGGGATTCTCCCACTACGCGAGTCGATGACGTCATCCATCTAGAACGTTCCGCGACGGTGGCGCCAAAATCCGATTTCATGCAAGTTTCAACAGGTCATTATATTTTCATACAAGTCCCAACAGGACGGTGGCGCCAATGTCCAATTTCTTACAAGTTCCAACCGCTCATTATGGTATCATATAATTCCCAACAGGACTAAGGGGAAACCCCCACCGCGATAACGTAATCCTTCTCGAATGTACAAGTCTCAGCAGGACTTACGGGAAACCCCCACCTCGCACATTGATGAGTTATCAGTCTGAGTGACTCACCAATGTCATTCATCTTGAAAATATCCAATCATTGTTTTCACATATTTGCACATGTTTGCATATGTTTGTAAATGTTGCCCAATGTTTGCAAATGTTTACAGAATGTTTGCAAATGTTGTCAAATCTTTGCAAATGTTTCCAAATGTTTACAAAATGTTGCCCAATGTTTGCAATTTTTCGCAGAATGTTTGCAAATGTTTGCAAAATGTTTGCTGACTGTTTGCAATTGTTTGTAAATATTGTCAAATGTTGTCAAATGTTTACATATATTTGCATACATTTGCAAATGTTCTCCAATGTTGCCAAATGTTTGCAAATGTTGTTAAATATTTGCATATGTTTAGGTCTTACGGGGAGTTCTCCCACCGTGCAAGTCGATGACCCATCGATGACGTCATTCATCTCGAAACTTCCGCGATTGTGGCGGCAATATCCAATTTTATCCATATGTCCACAGGTTTTTATAGTATTATATTTCATACAAGTCCCCCCAGGACGGTTCCCCCACCATACGAGTCGATAAGTTATCGATGACGTTATCCGTCTCGAACCTTCCACAGCTTGTGGCGTCAATATCCGATTTCATGCAAGTTTCAACAGTTCATTATATTTCATACAAGTCCCAACAGGACAATTCCTCCACTACTCGAGTTGATGAGTCATCCTTCTCGAACGTTCTGCAACGGTGGCGCCACCATTCCAGAACCTTCCACGACGGTGGCGCCAAAATCCGATTTCATGCACGTTTCAACAGGTCATCATATTTCATACAAGTCCCAACAGGTCGTAGAGGGATTCTCCCACCACGCGAGTCGATGACATCATCCTTCTCGAACGTTCTGCGATGGTGGCGCTACCATTCCAGAACCTTCCACGACGGTGGCGCCCCTGGTGGTGATTTCGCGAAGCTATCCAGAACCCGCTTACCCTAACTACTCATATTTACACAAAGGGTGGAATATCTCAGGAACCGCTAGGCCGATTGTGCCCATCTAAAATAACGACCTTTATTATTATAAAAGCTAGCACCATACCAAATTTCAACGTCCTAACCCAATTTTTTCTGAAGTTATCATGCGAACAAATTTTTTAGCGAAAAAACAGAAAAACGGCAATATCTCCGAAACTGTCCATGATCGGCATATAAGTTTTGATTGGGCTGAATAGAGGTGATCGAGCCGAGTATTTCGAAAAAAAATTGAAATCGTTGCAGTAGTTTCCGAAATATTGATGGAAAACGAAATTTAAAAAACTTGATATATCTCAGAAACTACTCGGCCGATTGGGCTGAGTCAGCGCGACAACAAAATCTAATCTAATCAAAAAAAGTTAATTTCTCTTTCCTGATAATTACTACTGAACTGTCCATGAAATTTTCATTTTCTTCAACAGTTTATTTGCTGTTTACTCATAATTATCAAAGGGCATTCCAAAACTTTTTATAACAAAAGGAAAGTGGATTTTCCAAAGACGATACATGAAATGATTGAAAAATAACTATCTCCGAAAACCGTGACTTTTATTTATAAATAATTTGATAACAATCGGTTTTTTACTCTGAGAGTAATTTTTCCAGAATGGTAATAAATTTTTCCCCTATCAAAATTTTACCAAACATAAATTTAATGCCAAATAATAATGTTTCCAGAAGTTCGTTCAATTTTAAACCTACTATCGAATTGAAAAGCATAGACCCCTGGCACTGCAGGATTTTTCGGGTTTGTGACATTCTCAAACATTAGTATCAATTTTTTCCCTGAGAAATATATTCTAGACATATCAAATAACCATAAGAAACATTAACCTGAATGTGTTCGGTTATTATTCATTGCCAAGACAACCTCTGAAGTCGACGCCCAGGGGTCTATGCTTTTCAATCCGATAGTAGGGAACATGACGGAGACCCTGGGAGCCCCAATCGCTATTTACCTATGCGACAGCCATTTTTGAGAACGCCACCTTGCGGTATTTTTTCGTTTTTTCTTTTTTTCCTTCCCATTTTCGTCAAAATTAATTATTTTCATTCATTCTTAATGTACTATGTATGATTGATGAAAACAATGTGTCTCCATTCATCGCGTGTTCAATTTTCATACTTCGTAAGTAATTCGCTAATTCTGAAATTCCTGTGATCACTGGATAAGGTCTAAATATCATTAGAAATGAGATCTGATTTAGTGAAAAGATTCCAGTTATAATGATGGTTAAAACCTTTTTCGATTAGAACAGGCATTTCAGCGTTACTCGGGCAAAATGTGAAACAATAATCATGAAATTTTCTTCATGGTTAGAATATTTAGGTCTGCTTCCTTCCCCCATTCCACTTTGATCTTCTACAGATACATTGAATAATTTTTCCGTTGACATTATCTAATTAATTATTATCTAACCAATAATCATTATCTAACCAATTCTGATGCCCTTACACCAATTTGGAGTATTCTCTCCCCATGCTCGAAAGTTTTGTGAAATTGGTGCGAAGACTCGACAAATTTCTCGATTTCTTAAAATTAACTGATGTTTTGATTTAGGTGAATCAGAGTGCAGTGTTGAAAGTCACATGCCACTTCCACATTATTTTCATTTATCAACTTTGCAACCTTTTATTGTGTTACTTTTCTCTTCGAATGTACATGGATTTCACAATATATTCTTTCCTAATAACCAAATTAGTGTGTGCATACACGGACAATATTATCTGATAGATATTATTGTGGATTATTTGTTCATGAAAAAAATCATTCATGAAAATGCCTATTCACAGGGCTCATATGGAAATTCTAAGGTTTCCCATAAATAAAGCGGAGATGTGTTCATCGTAAACGAACTATATTTATTCAGTCAACACTTGGTAATAATTATTTTTAAGTACAAAAGTTAGCACACCACACCTGTAGTGGGTTCGACAGCGAGGTAGGAAACGTAATGGAGGGTTCTCACTAGTCCGTTCTAGGGACTAGTGTCTGCTTGCGACGTTGGCGCTGTTGGCGGGTACCGTCGGTAACGATGGAATCTGGTTTATGCTCAGCCGCCACAACCACTCCTCTCCCAGTGACCTGGCCAGGTAAGGAAGGGAACGGTACTTTTTTGGTGGTTTTTGCTACTTTGGCGTAAGTCGTCAGCAGTGGGTCCATGTTAATAGAACGATGTTCTTCAGGTACGACGATCAATGGACTAGATTGAGGACTTTGCTGCTGCTGCTGTTCAGTTCGTTGCTCTGAGTCTGACTTTGCAATGAATGCAGGCTTGAGTCCGTCAATGGAGATGACTTTGTTGTGCCCGTTGACTCTGACGACAAAAACTCTTTCGTCAACTCGCGTGACGACTTCGTGAGGTCCAGTGTAGGGTGGGTTGAGGGGTTTTTTAACCGTGTCGACTCGAACGAAAACGTGACTACACTCATACAAGTCCTTGAGCATGAAGAATCGTGCTGTGGTGTGATGGGCGGTAGTGGTGGGTCTCACTCGTCGCATGTGTTCTCGAAAGTTCTCGAGGAAAAAATTCGGTTCTGCAGGTACAGAGTCGGAGATGGAAAACTCACCGGGAATGCGTAGCTCTGTCCCATATAGAAGCTGTGCTGGAGAGGTTTTCAAGTCTTCCTTAAAGGCCTCGCGAAGTCCAAGCATGACCGAGGGTAAAAGCTCTGGCCATGGAGTTAGAGCGTTTCACATGAGAGCAAGTTTCACAGTTCGGTGCCAACGCTCGACCATCCCATTGGACTGGGGATGATATGGGGTGGTATGGATTTTCTTGGCTCCAAGCAGCATTGCGACTGCTGTGAAAAATCTAGACTCGAATTGCGAGCCTTGATCAGTCGTGGTGGGGAGTGGAGTGCCAAACTGCGAAATCCAGTGCGTGAAAAATGCAGTGGCAATGGTCTCGGCTTTGATGTTTTCTAGGGGAATAGTAACAGGCCATTGAGTAAATCTGTCGATCATGGTAAGACAGTAGCGTAGGCCTTTGACTGGAGGTAGTTCGATAATGTCCAGGTGGACATGCTCAAATCTGTTGTCAGGAACGCTGATATATGCAGGCTCGATGCGGTTGTGTTGCTGAATCTTGCATCTCTGGCAGGAAATGTACCCTCGACACTAGCGTGCTGCGTCACGCTTGATGCCTGGTCCAATGAACTTCTTCGTCAGCTAGTGGATGGTAACTCGGTTGCTGGGATGTGCGAGAGAGTGCACGACATCGAAGGCTTGTCTTTGGAGACTGGCAGGGATGTAGGGGTGGATAAAGCCCGTGGAAGTGTTGCAATAAACCGGATGATCTTCGATGACCAATCTCTGAAGTTTGATAGATGAGTTATCTGAACTCAGCAAGGTCTGGAGCTCCTCGTCGGACTCTTGAGCAGACTAAATGGCTTCTGAGCTCAACACCTTGGACATATCGATCGCGTTGCCGCGTGAGAGCGCATTCGCAATAACATTGTCATCTCCCTTGACGTAGACAATCTCTGTTGTGAGCTGCGCGATGTAGTCCAGTTGGTTCAGCTGCCTTGGGGATGCTTTCTCGTGGCGTTGCGAAAAGGCGTACACAAGGGGCCGGTGGTCAGTCTTCATGACGAATATACCACCTTTGAGGATGTGTCTAAAGAACTTGATGGCGGAAAAGATTGCTAGAAGCTTTCGATCATACGTGCTGTTTCGTGACTCTGTCGGGCTCAACTTGCGAGAGAAGAAACCGAGTGGCTTCCAGACATGGTCCTCCAACTGCTCAAGGGCTACTCCAATAGCAGAGTCTGAGGCATCATTGGAGAGTGCAAGAGGTGTTGTTGGCGAGAAGAAGTTAACTCTAACTGCGTTAGCAATTTTCTTTTTGCAAAGGTGGAAGGCTGCATCTGTTTCGGGGGTCCAAGGAATCTTTTTCCTGTCGTTCTTCTTGGAGTCTTTAGGGAAGTCATTCAGTACAGTTTGATCGTGTGTTGCGTGTGGAAGGCATCGTCAGTAATAATTGAGCATTCCGAGGAACCTGCGAAGCTCGGGGACAGTATCAGGTTTCGAAAACTCGACGATGGCTTGAACTTTACTCTCAGAAGGGGAGAAACCAAGCTTGTTGACCTTGTAACCCAAGTAGATAACTTCTTCTTGGCCGAATTGGCCCTTACTTGACGTAACGCAGAGGTTATTGTCCTGGAGAATGTTGAGGACGATCTCTAGGTGCTACAAGTGTTCCTCGGGGATCCTGGAGAATACAATGAGATCATCGATGTAGCAGGCTGCAAAGTCAATGTTTGTAAGAGGTTATCCATATGTCGTTGGAACGTTTGTGCCGCGTTACGCAATCGTGGGGGCATGCCGAGAAACTCGAACAGATCGAAAGGTGTGATGGCGGTCTTGACAATGTCTTCCTGTGCCACAGGTATTTGGTGGCAGGTGCGCATGAGGTCAACGGTTGTAAAGACCTCGCGGTCGTGGCAACGCTGCAGAATATCCTCGGTGATCGGCAGGAGGTAACGGTCTGGAACCATGCGTTTATTGAGACCACGATAGTATCCTGTTGATCGCCAGCCGCCTTCTTTGTTTGTCACCATGTGCATGGGGCACGCGAAATGACTACTGGAGGGTCTGATGATCCCATTGTGGAGCAGGGCTTGAACATCATCACGTGATGCTTGCAATTTGTCACCAACAAGTCGTCTCGGTCATTCAGAGACTGGTGGTTCACTGGTGACGATGTGATGGGCAACTGGGCTGTCCATCGGTGTTCTAGGGGCAGCGGGTGGTTTCGTGACCTCCACAAACTTCATGAGCAATTGACGAATACCTGTAGAGAGAGCTGTGCTGTCGTTGGTAACGGTGGAGACGCTGAAGATGCTGGTCTCGTGAATTTCTCCAAGAGCTGAAAGGCTTGTTGTTGGGTCAATGAGGCGTTTACCTTGTAGATCGATGAGCAGAACGTAATGAAAGAGTAGATCTGCGCCGATGGCGGTTTTGACGTTGGCGACAGTCAAGTTCCATGTGAAGTCACGATGAAGTCCAATGTGTAAGATGGGTAACTGCTGGCCATAAGTATCGATGACTGTCTTGTTGGCAGCAAACAGTTTGAGGTCTGCGAGTTGAGAGATGTGACGACTCCAAGAACGAGGGACTATAGATATCACAGATCCTGAGTCGACGAGACATCTTCGGCCTTTTGATTTGTCAGACACGAATAGACGAATCTTTTTGATAACGGCATTGTTGTTTGAGTCCGAGCTACTGGAGGCCGCCTGCACAGACGGTAGCGTCTCTAATCTAACTGTTGGTGGAGAGTAACATTGGAGCGTGAGCATAGAGGGTGGCATTGGCAAGCCCTGTCCCCAAAACGCTCATGGCAGAAACAGAGACCGCTCTGGCTCGTTGGTGCCGACGTGAGAGAGCGTTGGCGAGAGTGGCGAGCGTGATCTCCTCGCGTTAATCTGTCCTACCTTGGACGACAGATTTTGAATGGCATGGCGCAGGGTCTCGATGGTTTTCTCGACGGCACCACGCTTCTGCTCGAGATGACTCTTAGGCCTTTCGTAGTTATGATCTGCGGCTGAGAAATTATTTAGGAATAATCACAAAATTGTTCGTATTTCACTGTCACTTAATTTAGTGAATTTTTTTCCACGGAATGAAAACATTTTCTGTTACACTCGGAGAAAAATATATATTTTCTTTTGGAATTTAACGATTCACGGACATTTAATACTTGATCACATAATATTTTCGACACATCTCCGTTTTGTCACATTCCGAACATAAACCGATAACCTCACAAACAGTGTATAAACTACCTTTATGTCCGATGTCCGCATATGCATATAGATATGGCGGGATGAAATTCGAATTTTCGACGAGAGAAAACAAAATAGAACACCGAGTCGATTTTCCTTTTCATTCTAATAACTAATTTCACGTGAAGAAGAACATTTTCTGTGGTTCTCCATAACAACATCACAACCCACATTCAAATGCACTGGTGGGAACACTTCAACATTGGATATGAAGCTCAGTTGGACCGGCGCTGCCAACGTTATAACTTGATTCTCACACTTTATAATGTGGATCGCGAGAATGTGAATATCAACTCGTTGCTATGAGCCTATCTTTTTTACTGTTAATCCAAAAAATACCATAGTTAGACCGTTGAAAAGCTCATAGGCGATTTATATAATGTAACTAACGACACTTTCCCGATTTGTTGTCCCGTTTTCATTATACCGAATGTAAATCATTTAGAGGTAGTGGAGGGGGAAGTTCTGTCGTGTATAGATACGCGGTGCTCTCGGCCTGATGTTTTGCTCAGTCGGTCAAACCTGACGTTTTGCTCAGCCGGTCAAAACTTTTCTTGGCCGATACGATACCGCGTATCTCGATATAGGATTAGGTATGTGACGCAATAATGCATATGCTCATTAATAAACATCATAAAATAATTTTTACCATTTATTGTTGAAGGAGAGATTGGTTTACACACATCTGAATGAACAATAAACAGTGGTCTTTTGATATGATCCTTTACTTTGTTTTTTTTGAAAAGGTAATCATGTTTGTTTTCTAAAAACACACTTGATATGAGATTATTAATCAATTGAATATCGTCAACCATCTGTTTATTCTTTAACTCTACAAATCTCGATTTGCCTACGTGATCCAATTGTACATGCCATAATTCATAACTACATGTATTGTTTACGGCACTGTAAATTCTCGTACAGTAGAACCCCACTGTGTTCATACCCGCAAAAGGCATATGCTCCCGCTGTTCGCATATTTAGACAAGCCCTCTACCCGTTCTCTAGTCCACAACCCCTTATTTGTTGTAAATGGAATGTGGGATATCCTCACTACGTTCGTGGTATATTTTATCGGAACATTTCAATTGGTTCGGATATGTCTCCGAACTTTTACGATATCTATTGAAGATGTTCTACTAGGAGAGGTTTCATATCAGTGAGAGGAATAGGTTACGATGGTGTTCCAAAAGTACGGATGAGGAGCGTATTGTTGATAATACTTCCGGTACGTTTCGCTTGCGAACGTACCGAAATATATATGATTATTTTGAAACGAAAATAGGTTTAAAGACTTATATAACATATTCTGATACCAACAGTTGAATATGTCCGCTCCTTCATGGTGTTTTTCCATAAAATTTTCAAAAAAAAAAAAACAAACATACTTAAGGACAAGCTTAAGCCTCGATTATTTTCATATAATATATGAAATACAGCTGTTAACAATTGATCTAGGGAGTTTTGAGTTCTAGTAATTTTGTTTTCGGACGTTTGAGAGTCTGTCTAGTTCCCACGCGCATTTCACGCCTTTAGTCAGTATTTTCCAAGATGGCTGCACGACATGTGCCAAAGATTTGTACGCTACTTGATTATATGAATAAATATATTAACAAACGTTAAAACTGAGTAAAAAGTGTCTTAAAAATATCCCAGCTGAGAGGACATTTCGGATAAAATGGCCCCATCGCTGGAAAAGTATAAGAAGTTATGCAAGGCTATACGCCAGTCATTCACATGCACCCATACATCGAAACTAAACAAGGTGCAGGCAGAGCAACCTAACGTCGCGGTTGTGAAAGCCAGCTTTGCCCTCTCCCGAGATAAATGTAGTGAGCTCGATGAATACAATGCAAAAATTATTCAAGAGATGCAAGAGAACGAACAGATTACGGACGAGGAGTTGAATAGGGAGCTCGAAAAATAAGATGAGTACAAAATGACGTATCATCAGTTGAAGTTTGCAGTCCACGAACTCGTCGAACCTCTAACCCCTCCCCAATCCGTACCTAACGTTCAAACAGAAGTTCCTCGAGTTATTCATACTGTACAAGAAGACAGGCGGTATAATTTCCCGAAAATTCAGCCTCCCAAATTCGATGGTGAACTCAAGAATTATCTCCAGTGGTGGAGTTTATTCAAGCCAATCCATGAAGACATAAAGATTCTCAAAGAGCAGAAATTCACGTATCTGGTACAGGGCATGGTGGAAGGTTCCAGAGCTGCAGAATTAATCAAAAGTTTCCCACCCACACCGGAGAATTATGAGAATGCTGTAGCGAGTCTACGTAATCGTTTTGGTAAAAAGGAATTACTGGTTGAAGCGTATGTACGAGAGCTTTTAACACTTGTCCTTAACAACACAGTAGATAATACAGAGGTTAGGAAGTTGTCAACTACCTACGATCAACTCAAGACACAATTAAGGGCCCTGGAGACTTTGGGAGTTATCACAGACATGCGCGCAGCTATGTTATATCCATTAGTCGAGTCTTCACTGCCAGAGGAGCCTCTACGTGCTTGGCAACGTCACTTCTCCACACTACAGATACCAGACGCAAAAGAGAGAATCAAAAAATTCATGGACTTCTTGGAGGCTGAGGTGGAAACGGACCAGAGGATCGACATGGCCAGACAGGGATTTGGTATTTCTCCATCAACTAACAGTGAGAGTACGGACCAGAAGAGCAAGAAGAAACCAAAGGGTGAGTACAAGCCTATACCAACAGCTGCTGGCCTTCTCACCACGAAAAGTTCTACATCATCTGTGTGTATCTTCTGTGATGAGAACCACAATAGTGCTGCTTGTGAAAAGGCCAGGAGAATGACACTTGCTGAAAGTACAACGATAGTGAAATCGAAGAACGCCTGCTTCAATTGCTTCAAGATCAACCACAGTTACAAGACATGCAGATTCAAGGAAAATTGTGGTTGGTGTGGGCGACGACACGTCCTGCTAATGTGTCGAAACAAAGAAGTCACTAGCATACCTGGGGATAAGTCCAAAATCGAGACGAAGGAGCTCAATCTTGCAATCTTTGCCTCAGATCCAGAGGTCTTTTTGCAGACATTACGTGTTAAGATCACCAATGGAAAGAAAGAGCGGGTGGTGAGAGCAATCATAGACACTGGATCACATTGTTCGTATGTTCTAGCCTCTACAGCACAGTCAATGAATTATGAGATCTTGGAGAGCAAAACAATGATTCATTCGCTCTTCGGCGGATCTCATACTCAGCCCCAACAGCACAACACCTACAAAATTCACCTGAGAAGTCTGGACGATAGTTTTGCTTGCAATTTTGTGGCGTATGATCAAGCAACTATCTGCCATAACATAACATGGACCAACATAAACAGTGGTTCATGGGTTGAAGAACTGCGTAGTAAATCAGTGACATTGAGTGACGTAGGAGAAGGTCCCCTCCCTATTGCTCTTCTGATCGGCGCTGATGTAGCTGGAAAGTTGTATACAGGCGAAGTGTTGGATCTCCAGTCTGACCTCACAGCAGTTGGCACTCTCCTGGGTTAGACACTCATGGGAAAAACCCAGCAACACACAGAAAAGACTGACCCAGCGTTGTTGACTATCTCCATATTTTCTCGAGAAGCCAACGTGTCAGATCTGTGGACTCTTGATGTCCTGGGAATCACAGACCCAGTTGAACAGAAAACCAAGGAAATACATCAACGAGAAGTTCTTGACAAATTCCTCCAAACTACCATTGTCAACGAAGAAGGACGTTATGAGACACTGCTGCCCTGAAAGGAGACACATACACCCTTGACAGACAACCGATACATGGCCGAAAAGAGACTGACAAGGGTGTTGAATGGGTTGGAGTCCAAAGATCTTCTCTCAGACTATCAGGAAGTTTTCGACAACTGGTTGGAAGAAGGAATAATTGAGAGAGTCCCTAATCATGAGCTAGCAAAGGACATCTATTACCTTCCTCACCGACCAGTCATAAAAGAGAACAGCAGCACGAGAATTCATCCAGTTTTCGATGCATCAGCGAAAACTAAGCTTGGATCTTCGTTGAATGATTGTCTAGAGACAGGGGCAAATCTAATTGAACTCATTCCTCACTTGCTAATGAGATTTCGAGAAAGAAGAATAGGGGTGATTGCTGATATTCGCAAGGCATTTCTCCAGATCAGCATCAGGCCTGAAGATCGAGACAACTTGAGGTTCTTGTGGAAAGAATCCCCAGAGCAGAGTGAGTACCAGGTGCTCCGTCATCGAAGAGTAGTGTTTGGTGTCTCCAGTAGCCCATTCGTACTAGGGGCCACCCTAGATCTACATCTGGACACAGCAATTTTCACTCAAGATAGCGAGAATGATGAGGAGCTTGTCCGCCAGTTGAAGCAATCCTTCTACGTAGATAATTGCGTAACCAGCGTGGACTTCCTACAGTGTGCTGAGAAATTCCAAGAAGTGGCTACCAGGACCCTCAAAGCAGGTGGCTTTGACTTAAGAGATTGGGAACACTCTGGTATGAGTGGAGTAAAAGCAGAGTCCTCCGTATTGGGTCTACGATGGAATCGGGTCAATGACACCCTGTCATTAGTCTGCACCGTCCTCCAAGAAGAGCAACCAGAGTTGGTGATGAAGAGAATAATCCTCTCCATTGCACAGAAGTTGTTCGATCCGTTAGGTATGATCTGTCCAGTACTAATTTATCCCAAATTATTGTTGCAGAGGTTTTGGGATAAGCAATTAGGTTGGGACACAGAGGTCGATGTTGATACGAGAGATTCCTTCGCTTCTTGGAAGGAACAGCTCAACTGCCTCAGAGAACTGTCTATTCCACGGTGGATTTTCGGTGCGGGGATAGCTGAAGCCTCAATCTCTCTGCATGCATTCGTAGATGCAAGCAATACGGCTTATGCCTCAGTCATTTATGCGAGCGTGGAATTACCTGATGAGGTTGACGTCCAGTTCCTGATTGCCAAGTCCAGAGTAGCACCGAAAGATTCAACAACAATACCACGGCTTGAATTGTTGGGAGCAACGGTGGGAGCACGTCTCATGGACTCGGTGGTCTCTGCTCTCACTGATAAACAACCAGAGTTATACTATTGGACTGATTCCTTAACGGTTCTTGCATGGATCCAGCGTGACAAACCATGGGCCACATTCGTATGGAACAGAGTCCAAGAAATTCGTCGTTTATCAGAGCCAAACGCTTGGAGACACATTCCTGGCACCCTCAACCCTGCAGATCTGCCTTCTAGAGAATGTACAGCAAAGCAGTTGGTTGATTCAGACTGGCACAAGGGTCTAGACTGGCTACGTCTCCCTCCTGAATGTTGGCCCAGCACTATAGTGAGTGCAGACGAAACTGAAGTGAGCAGGGAAATAAAAAAGACTGCCAAGAAGACTGATAAATAAAACAAGTCACTCCAGAAAACTTCCTCTACGTGCCTCGTGGCTAATGAAGGTTTTACTGACCACGGAGAAGGAGAAGCACGTTGGTACTTGGAACACTTCTCCAGATATTCGTAAATTATACGTCTTGTTGCTTGGATGCTGCGATTCATCAATAACAGTAAGAGAAGTGAAGATCACCGAGTCAAAGGACGTCTAAGTGTTTTAGAGATAGCTAAGGCTGAGCAACTTGCCCTGAAAGTGACACAATCAGAGTGTTTTGATGGAGAGGGAGACCACCGGCTGTCAGGTATGATAGTGTTCAAGGACGAGATGGGTCTCCTCCGTCTGAAAACACCTGTGACATATAGAGAAGACTCCTTGGGGTTCCGTTGTCCAATTGTCCTGGACCAGCATCACCCATTAGTTAAGAAATTGATTCATGTCTATCATCTGACTCTACATCATGGATCGATTGATGTCGTGATGAATAAACTGAGGGAACAGTTCTGGATTCTGTCGAGTAGGCGTGTGGTGCAATCTGTCGTAAGAAAGTGTGTCATTTGTCGCCGTTTCACGGCAAAAAGACTCGAACCCAATCCCATACCTTTGCCTGAGAACAGAGTGCGAGATGCTGCTGCTTTTGAAGTAACTGGTGTGGACCTAGCAGGGCCTCTTTTCTTGACAGAAGGTGAGAAGAGTTAGGTGGTATTGTTCACGTGTGCTGTATACCGTGCAATACATCTAGAGCTAGTGAAATCCCTGTCAACCGATGCATTTCTTGAAGCCCTGAGGAGATTTATTGTACGAAGAAGAAGACATGTTACCATTTATTGTGACAATGGGACGCATTTTGTGGGGGCATTTAATGCCTTACGTGGACTGGACTGGAACGAGATTGTGGAGCAAGGGGTCTCCAGTCGAATAGAATGGAGGTTCAGCCCTCCTCTTGCAGCATGGCGGGGAGGATGGTGGGAGAGACTCGTAAGTATGGTCAAGGAATTGTTGAGAAGAACACTGGGAAAAGCCTGTCTGACGTACGAAAAACTCTCCACAACTCTTTGTGACTGTGAAGCCGTTATTAACACTCGCCCTCAGACTTACCTGGCTGAGGACACACAACAAGTGATTCCCTTGTCCCCTGATATGTTTTTACGAGATCTGAGGGAATATGGTGTATCTGATTTGGATAAAGTGGACACCACAGCATTGAATAAACGAGTCAAATACAGAAAACGCTTGCGACAAGAATTGACACAACGTTTCCGTGTGGAGTATTTAGGACAGTTGACTCGAGCAAAGGGTCCAAAGGCATCGGCAGTGCCGGTGGCTGAGGGAGATTTGGTTTTTGTTGGGAACGACAATAAGAAAAGAGTGGACTGGCCCCCATGAGGCGTGTCGTCCAATTATTCCCAGGAAAAGATGGTGAGGTACGAGTTGTGAAGGTCAAAACAGGGGATGGGTATATGGTACGTCCAGTTCAGAGACTCCACCCGGTTGAAATGTCACCAGTTGAGGCTTTCCACTTCATTGCTGATCGAACCTCGCTCCCAGCGGCGAGAAAAAACGTCAAGACACATGGGGGATCAACCCCACATGATCCTGTCGATTTGTCTACTGTGGAGAAGGAGCTCGGAGATTCTGATCTCCTGACTGAGCATCAGCCAAAGGAGAACGTCCAGATCACGATTAGGCGTGGTCGTGTTGTTCACAAACTCAAGAGACTTCTAGATTGAGAAAAGTCAGTTTTTGATACTAAATGTTTTTTTTTTTCATTCATCATTAGTTTTTGCCTTTTTGTTTTTTTGAGTTAAGTCTTTCTGACATGAACTCAAGGTGGGAGAATGTTAAAAATTGATCTAGGGAGTTTTGAGTTCTAGTAATTTTGTTTTCTGACGTTTGAGAGTCTATCTAGTTCCCACGCGCATTTCACGCCTTTAGTCAGTATTTTCCAAGATGGCTGCACGACATGTGCCACAGATTTGTACGCTACTTGATTATATGAATAAATATATTAATAAACGTTAAAACTGAGTAAAAAGTGTTTTAAAAATATCCCAGCTGAGGCCTACTATCACAACAGCATTAATGGGATTATTGGTGAGTCATTCCATTGAATATCGGACACACCCCCGCCTTCAAATTATGGATCACTTTTTTGTCCTCTAATTTTGATTGGAGATGATGTAGAATGGTCTGAAATCTAAAAATATTTAGTTTGGCGACCATGTCTGTAAATGAGCACGTCCACCGCCACCTTCCCGGTGGTCGATTTGTAGAAAATTGAGTAATTAAGTAGCGAGCATATGAGAGCGCGTCATATGATAGTGAACATGTCACTAAGTCATGCCTTACTTTTTTTCGCTATGAATACCTTGCTGGCGGGCTTCCGAATGGTCTAAAATATTACAAAAAGTTTATAGCTTCACAACACTAACTAGCAGCAAAAAAATCAGATATTTACTGCCACCTCCACGGATGCTATAAAAATTCCAATGTTTCAAGTACTTCGTATGAACAGGTAAATATATTTTCTGTTCAAATGTCAAGTTGATAGCTCGATTTTTGTACAAACCGGCGTGATTCCAAAGTTTTTTTTAATGAAAAAACAGAAAAATTAAAATCGCTTGAGAACTTTGTATGAATGGGTACATATGTTTTAATAGATTCAGATAGTAGCCATCGAAACGGATGTTTTGACAAAAAAAGTGAAAACGGTTGCGTGGTTTTGAAGATATTACATACAAAAGATTTTCACAAAAAGTCGAATATCACCGAAATTAATTATGCGATTAAACCCATCTTCAATACGAAGTAGTGCTATCCTGGAAGAAAGATTCTGTCTAAATTTCAAGTTGATGTCTCGATTTTTGCACCAGCTAGAGTGCTAACAATGTTTTTTTTTAATGAAAAAACGGAAAAGTCGGAATATGTCGGAAATTTTGTGTGAACGGGTGTGCATGTTTTGATTGATTTGGATAGCAGGCATCGAAACGAATATTTTGAAAATGAAAAATCGAAATCGGTCCTCTAGTTTCAAAGATATTTTCGGAATATGAATCGTTTTTTCTCAAAAAACTATTAGATTGATCGGTCTAAAATTTTGCACAGCGTTAGTCCTCATTAGTAAGACCGATAACCTGACGAAATTTCAGATTCATACAAAGTTTTTAAGATATTCCCGTTTTCCCGTTCTTTCATAAAAACTTTGTCAGCACCCTAGCTTGTAGAAAAATGGAGATATCAACTTGAAATTTGGACAGAAAATATGTGTACCCGTTCATACTAAGTATTCAAAACATTGGAATTTGTCTGGCACCCATGGAGAAGGCAGTAATTTGACATTTTTGTTGCTAGTTAGTGTTATAACGCTATAAACTTTTGTAATATATCAGACCACTTGGAAGCCCGCCAGCAACGTATTGGTAGCGAAAAAAAATGAGACATGACTCACAAGGAACACTAGGTAGGTGTCCGCCCCCGATTTTGATGAAAATTGAATATGTTATAGAGGACTCAAAACTAAGTGCCACGTATTTTTTTTTATCGGACCATACGTGGATTTAGGGGGTGAAACTGACCTCTGAAGTTGACCACCTCCTGAGGTATTTCTTTAATTGCGCACATATGGAGAATATTTAGACAAATTTTTTGCAATATAACAGGAAGCTTATGGAAAATAATTAAGATAGAAATTGAAATCATCTCCGAGGGGTGAAATTTCGGGGGTAAACTACCCCCGTGAGAAGTCATTAATTCAATAAAAAAAATATATCACTCCGAATTTCATGAAAACAATTTCGTTTGAAAGTGCATAAACAAATACAAAACTAGTGGATTGGGCTGTTGGTCGCTCGCTGCGCTCGCTCCCATTACGGGTGTGTTGGTAGCGGATGTATTCATGTGGGTCTGACCCGTCGGACGGGTCGCACCACCAACTTCCCGATATTATTATTCCTCCCATTTTGACTAAAAGAATCCTTTTCAACTCTCAATACTCTGTTTAGTTGTTCATGAGAAACCCTTCTTTTCAATTACATGATATTCATAACTATACTCACATCATTACATTGCCAGGGAGCAGAGCATCGATTTCCGCCCTGCTCGTAAAGTCATACTCAAGCGACATTTTGGTAAACACAGTTCTCACTTGATAATTTTATCAAAGCACACGCCGGTTCGACACAGTCGGTGTACATGGCGGAAGTAGACGCAAAAATTGGTCAATCAAAAGATGTTGCGTTCATGAAAAGTGTGTCGCATTTTCATGAGACGAAGTACACCACTGATCTCAGCATTTGTTTTCATATAATATTTCTCTTAACTCCAAATACGATACGATTTCTAGTATTGAGAGTTAATATTAACATCGGAGTGATATAAATAATGAGAAATTTGGAAGAACAACACACTTTCTTAGTAACTAACTTCAGATGAGTTAGTGACCAATTAGTAGAGGCGCCACTCGATAACGATGTATTCCAATTGGAATTTTTTTATTTCTCATTTATTGATAGAAAAACGGCAATTTTTGGAAGGAATCGAAGAGAAGTATGAAATTTTCTTCATTATAATCGTTCTCTATGTGATTGTCGGCGCGAACCAACACCTTCCGAGAAACCCAACTCTAAAAGCGGTGTGCAGGGTGGGCTCCCTAAAACACCCCCGGGTCAGGCTCCCGATAACAGCTAGTACAAAAATGATGAGTGATGAAAAAATTGAAAGTTCCTATGCGGGTAGCCTTAACAAGGAGAATCCGGCCATCAGTTCTGATGCCGGCTCCATCGATTATGGGAGGAGCCAATCATCACATTATGCAAAGGTGGACCACTTGGCCTCAGATGCTACAAGTGGAGAAGAGGCTCAGCCTCAAGGGGTGACAAAGTTCACCGTACCCCATGAGTGCACCTTGATCCCACATCCCACGAGTGTGGTGCAGGTGCAGACTCAGCACGAGATCGATCTCACCGTCTCAAATGAAGAAGCGAGACGTAAACAAGAATGGGATCGCCACGAGAAGCTCATCGCAGATCTTTTGTCCCAGTTGATGGACAAAAAAAGGCGAACAATAAATGAGAATATTCGCCAGATGGCTAGGAGCGTTCAGGCTTCTACTAGGCGACTTAGGTCGTTGTATGAACGTCTACCAGAACAAGTGCCGCCGAAGAAAGTAAAATCCGACAAACCAGCATTGAAAAATGCTGAGATTAGGGAACGGACGATGAAGGATGCAGGGTCGCAAGGAGGGTCACAAGACCAGAACCGGAAAGACACTGGAGGAAATAAGAAGAGAAATCGGGAATCACCTGGAACGTATTCCGATTCGCTCAAAAGGTCCAAGAAAGATAAGACCCCAAGTCCACCCGAGCGGCTCACGTCACCGCGCCAGGAGGAGGGGACAAAAAGGAATGAACCTAGCATGAAGGATCGTGCTAGAGGCGAGCGAACCAAGGGCGAGACCAATCAAGGCAGGCTCAACAAGGATGAAGCCAGTGAAGACCAGGGCTGGCAGAAGTGGAAGCGACGAAGGGAGAAAGGTGACTCGGCTCCTATGACGCTACGGGGAAACCCGAACACGAAGCAGACTCAGAAGAAGTTGGCGGCTAGGCCAAAAGCGCTGATCATTCGACACAAGGAGAAGGAGAACTACTTGGACCTCCTTAAGCGAGTGAAGAAAGACAGTGCTTGTGATAAGGCTAGTGATTGCGTCGAGAGAATCAGACGTACGACCACTGGAGACATGCTGATTATTCTGAGCAAGAAGAAGGCGGATGAAGCCTCCCAGCTACGATCAGCGATTGTCGCACTCCTAGGAAGTGAAGCCGAAGTCCTAAGCAAGGAGCCTATGGAAGATCTCGAGATCAAAGACCTCGATGAAGAGAAATCAAAGGGGGACGTTCTCGTGGGTGAATAGGCACAGTAAATTAATTCTTCAACATGACAATGCCAGACCGCATACCGCCCAAGTTGTGAAAAGATATTTACATGGACAAGACTAGGGAGTGCTACTTCACCCGCCATATTGGCCAGATATAGCTCCTTCGGATTACCACTTATTCCGAACACTGCAGTCAGATCTTACGGGAAAACAGTTCACTTCATACGAAAATATCAAAATTTGGCTTGATAATTGGATCAGCTCAGAAGACCACGATTTCTTCAGGCAAGGAATATGTAAATTACGTGAAAGATGGGCGAAGGTTGTAGCTATAGATGGAGCATACTTTCAATGAACTTTTCTTCAATTTTCTAAACAAGCAAATCTGTTTCATTTGAACAACAAAGGGCGGAGTCATATTTACACACCCAATATCAGCCCCACGTCGGGCGCCAATTTGTGACCTTTCAATATTTAATTAGTATTATTTCCTAAAAGGGGGATTTAAGGCAATTAAATAATGAGGACAAATGAGGGATAAAATGAACTGAATATCTATATTTCTATTAATTTACATAATAGATCGTCGTAAGACGCTTGAAATGCCTTTTACTTGGATCTAGGTTTATGGGTAAGGCCAGGCAACTTTTGTACACGTAAAAAAGGGAGTGACTCTAATGCAGAAAAAGGGGAGAAGCTAGTCGTGTCGAGGGAATGCAACTAAATATGAAAAGAATAACTAAATGGGGAAGAAACAAAGAGTGTAGGCTCACCGTTGGAGGGTATGAAGGGTAATATTGTGGGGTCAAGAGGGAAAATGAGGGGGGTAACTCGTACTCACGATGGGACTTCACTCTGGCGAACACGTGGAATTCCACCGGCGCCTTCCACTCCTTCAAAATACAAGGGCGTTTTCCTAGAGAGCCTCCTTTCCACCTCGGGGTTTCCTGGGCACCAATACTAGAGCTGGGATGAGCTCGATGTATCAAAAGTCCTCTTTTTATCCGCCAATACTCCCGGGCGAATTTTACTGTATTCACTATTACTACTTTCGGGGCACGTGGCGACTCACGGGGCAGCTAATGCACGAGTGACGGTCTCTTCTTTTCCTTCGCGATTCATGGGGGTTCGTCAGGTGTCGATGTCCTTCGGTTTTTAATTCGGGAGTAACCGGGGCCAATCAGCACGGTTGAGTGGTATTCGGGGGTCCAGTATGGGGAATTTCCAGGGGGCGATGGCTTCTCCAATTGATCGGGTGGGGCCGGAACTGATGTCTTCCTTCGGCTGATGTCTTCGTGATGTCCAGAGGCAGGGATAGAGGGGCGATGAGGGGAAAAGTCTGGAGAAGGGGTATCCAACGGTGGCGGGATTTACATTTTAGGGGGCAGTGTGTAGTGGGAAAAAATATGTAGAAAAATAATATGCCTCGTCACAATATATGGGGTATTCCATGTAAACTCACCCAGGTCAAAACCCTCACCATCGCCAATCATATTGTCGATTTTTCCTGTGGTTGTATATGGAAAAATATGACTTCTCAAATTTTTTCAGATTTTTTGAGGCACCCTGTGGGCAGCTATGTTTTTTTTGCAAGTTTTATCTTCAATTGCCTGTAACTTCCGTAAAAATCAACCAATTTGGGTTTTTTTTTTACGAAATGTGCGTCTTCGAACACTTTCCATATAAAAATATACCAATTTTTTTCAATTAGTTCTTCCATCGATTTCCACAGAAAAACCTCAAAAAATTTAAAAAAACGAGTCGTTTTCAAAGTTGGACCCTTTTTATATTTTTCAAAAAATTTCAGTGAATATATTGGACCAAAATAAAATTTTTCATCAAAGGCCAAAGTGGGATCTCTATTAGGACACACCACTCGGAAAGATTTATTGTTAACGAATTTTCAAAAAATAATCAAATTGTTCCAGATTCGAATATAATGCAGTGATTCTTCAAGCGGTAAATTCAAATAATGCTTCTGCGTTCAATTCGAAAAGAATTTTGAAATTTTTGAAATTTTTGATCTCAGATTCATCTATTCAAATTGGAAATTACGGCCACGAAATGGAAAGCCCACTTTGGCCTTTGGTGAAACATTTTGTTTTGGTCCAATATATTCACTGAAATTTTTTGAAAAATATAAAAAGGGTCCAACTTTGGAAACGACTCGTTTTTGAAGTTTTTTGAGTTATTTCTGAGGAAATCGATGGAAGAACGAATTGAAAAAAATTGGCATATTTTTATACGGAAAGTGTGTTCGAAGACGCACATTTTGTAAGAAAAAAACTCCAATCGATTGATTTTTACGGAAGTTACAGGCATTTGAAGATAAAATTTGCAAAAAAACATGGCTGTCCACAGGAGGCCTCAAAAAATCTGAAAAAATTTGAGAAGTCATATTTTTCTATATACAACTACAGGAAAAATCGACAATATGATTGGCGATGGTGAAGGTTTTGACCTGGGTGAGTTACATGGAATACCCCATATATTTTTTCCATGTGGCAAGTCAGAGTTTTCCGGTAAGAACAAAGTGGCCGCGACAAATGTGTTCGCTGTTCCAGTTCTTCTGTACTCCTTTGGGGTACTCAAATGGAGGAGGGATGAGCTGAAGCAGTGGGCCGAGATACTCGCAAGCTCATGAACATCCACAGGAGCCTGCATCCTCGGTCTTCATGTCCGCGTTTGTACTTCCCGTGAGACAGTGGAGAACAAGCACTTCTGAGTCTAGAGTCACTCCATGAGCACTTGGATTGAATGGCTTGCATCCTCTCTTGGATTTTGTTCATGACCTTGAACTCCATGGTATTCAAGCCTTTCTGTATAAGGCAGCGGATACCGCGGCTGAGGCTCTTGCCTTGGAATTTCGTCGCGGCCGAGGTGGTCAGTTGGCTCGTAATTCACTAGCCAGCATGGCTAAATCTCGGCGAAGAGCGACCGTCAAGGAGGCGGAGCACTCCACCTTGCTCCGTCAGCACGTTGACAGGCCCATGCATGGAGTATTTTTCCGTCATGTGGAAGAACAGCGCCTGTCCGTCCAGCTGACTTTCTCCTTCATGAAATTAGCTAGCTTGATATCCGAGACGGACGGTTTCATTTGCGTGTGTCAGGATGGCTTGATAAACACTCCGATCTATCAAAGTCGCATTATGAGGTTGTAAATTCCAGACATTAGATGTCGGGCTTGTAAGCAATCCACGGAAACTCTGATGCATTTTCTGTCAGCTTGTCCGATGTATGCAATGACGAGTTATATCCACCGTCATAACGCGGCTTTGAGAATGCTGTATTATCACTTGCGGCACTCGTATGCGATAGACAGGACGCCGGTGGTACCTTATGCTCCAGGAGATATTGAGTCCGTCATCGTGAATGAGAGGTGTAAGATTTACTGAAACTTCTCATTTGCGACGAATAGGCCTATCGCTGCGACGAAGCCTGACATCGTCCTCTTCGATTTCCATGACAACATCATCTATGTCATTGAGTTCTCCGCTCCAGCTGAGAGCAATATGTCCGTAAAGAAAGAGGAGAAACAGCTCAAATACCAGCTCCTCTTGTTTGAGCTACGTCAGCTGAACCGAAAGTTTACGGTCAAGATGATTATGCTCATTATTGGTTCTCTCGGCGGAATGAAGCAATCCTTCATATCTGCGCTTGCCTCTAAATTGGCTGTAATGCCTCTAAATTGGCTGGCCAGATACAGAAGGCTGTGATTCTTGGGTCCCTCCGTCTACTTAGGCAGCATGATTCTGGACTGTAGAAGAGCTCACCCTTTGGTTGGAGGGAGCTCTGCTCCAGAGCGATTAGGAGGAGTATGTATCGCTTCGCTTAATGGGCGGCCTCCGAGGTGAAGTCGCAGTCCTCGAGGGCCGCTTAGTGATCCTTTTACAGAGGGAAATAATAATAATAATTTATTTGTTTATTTATTTATTCTGCGAATTGATACATGGTATCATTTTTGCAAGGGGAGACCCTGAATACGGAAGCAATGGATTCGATATAATGAATAATGCAGTTGATCAGAAAATATAATTCAGAGCAATTAAACAAAATAAAAATAAAAATATAATATATGTATAGCGTAACTAAATACTGTTCAGCACAACAATGTTGACCGTGCTAAATAACGATTTATGCCAGATACTAATACAGAAGAGCGACTAGTTAACAGAGGCCCAAGCCATTCAGATAGCAAAATTAGGAATAGATTGCAGAAATTAATCGTTAAGTTCTAAGGCTCTAAGCTGGAAACATACTTTTTAAAGTAACAAAAGAGAATTTTAATATTCCTCCACTCATGCGTGTTGAGAAAGGCCGAAAGGCTCGACATGGAGCCACATCCAGGGATCCAGAGGTAGCTCGGCAAGTAGTGCGTTCTCAACGGAGCATAAAATGGGGACTCGAGCAAGATATGCGAAAGGTCCTCCATGGCTCAAAGATTGCAGAGTGAACAGGTCTGTGTGGGGTCGAAATGATACAGCGTATTGCCAATAACAAGCCGCCACAAGTGAACTGAAAGAACTCTCAACTGCATCTTCAGCCTGGTAAAAGCTAAAGGACACCAGGCAGGATCCTTTCCTGTTTATAACAAGAGACGATCGTTCCTAGGGAACCAGTAGAGGTCTTTTGTTTTTACAATTTGAATGGGGAAGGGGGACACGCTACACTAATCCCCCTCCAGAAAAGGTTGTCGTCCCGACAACCACTGGAGCTATTTGAGATACTGCATCCATCAATCATATCTTGAATAATAGCGATAACTGGAAATCGAATGAACAATCAAGAGAAATGTTTGAAGATGAAAGATCTCACATAGCGAGGGCTCCAGGTGTTTCTTCAGCTAAAACCTCCCAGAAATCGGTGCTAAAGAAACAGTCTCGACACTCTCATACATGTATGACTTGATATAAACAAAATTTGAGGATTGTGTATTACAAAATTATTGTATTGAATAAAGGAAAGTGTCGTGTCTTGCATCCAGAAATTAATACTCTCGAGTCATTCTCATACATCATTCTCAAAATATTTCATCCAATGGTATAGGATGCTGAATAATTTCGTTATGGGTCCGAGGTCCCAGGATCTATAAAACTCAAAACAAAACCTCACATTAGCGTGCGCAACGTGAAAATTAATTGTTAATACTAGAATAAATTTAAAAATGTGGTTTTCATAATTACAATATACTACAATAATTACAACTTCTTCTCAAAATTACAAAATTACGACATTCCCAACTTGATATTACAAGCCGAGAAAATTCAAGTCAATTCAGGTCATTAAAGAGAGTTTGCAAAGTTCTTTATCTTATGGAATCTTCATTGGATAATGTGTGAGATTCAAGGTTTATAACCAGTAAACCACTAGTGTAATTATGATTAGTGATTCATTAAACACGGAATTTCAAGTCAGCTAACCACTAACAATTCGGTAACCACGGAGTCTCAAATCAGTTAACCGCTGATAATTTGTTAACCACGAATTCAGATTTACAGATTAAGAATGAAGATTCTCATCAATTGGCCACAAACGATTCACGTGAACGACCTTGAATCTTCCCGTGGGAAGTTTTTGGATACGATAAACAACATCGTTTAATTTTGAACGAACTATGTAAGTCTCTTTCCAATCTTGTTGTATCTTTGGACATTTTCCTTTGACCCTTTTGGGGGCAAAGGGCCAAACGTTTTGTCCAGGTTTGAAACAAATCATATGGGCTTTCAAGTTGAACCGAGATTTCATTTTGTCGCTTTTCAATGACCAATTTTCCCGCACTTTCTGGTGAATATCGACCAGTTGATCTTGTAGTTGATCAACATAGGTAGCCGGATTGATGTCGTCATTCGCATTCTTCGAAGGTGGGATACCCTGTACCAAATCGAGAGGAAGCCTCAATTCTCTCCCAAACATCAGCATTGCTGGAGAAAATTCAGTAGTCTGGTGTTTTGACGAGCGATATGCCAATAGAAAGAGAGGAAGCCATCTGTCCCAGTCCTTTTATTATCGTTGATGAATTTTGCGAGGTAATTTAACAAAATTCTGTTTAGACGCTCCACCATGCCGTTTGATTGGGGATGGAGAGGAGTTGTCCTTGTTTTGTGTATCCCAAGCAGTTCCATAACATGAGCGAAAACTTGTGCTTCAAAATCTCTGCCTTGGTCCGAGTGGATTTCGAGAGGGACTCCGTAACGAGAAATCACTTGGGACACCAGAGCTTCTGCGACAGTGACCGCCTTGTGGTTGGGAAGAGCTATGGCCTCAGGCCAACGCGAAAAGTAGTCGGATACAACAACAATAAATCGATTTCCATTAGAAGATTTCGCTAACGGACCCAGAATATCTACTGCGAGTCTTTCAAATGGAAATCCAATGTTATAAATCTGCAGTTTCCCTTGGGCTCGGCGACTCGGACCATCGCGACTAAAACACGTGGCACAAGATTTACACCATTTCTCAACGTCAGATTTGCAACTAGCCCAGTAAAATCGTTTCCGAATATTAGCCAACATTCTATTCACTCTAAAATGACCAGCGACAGGGGAAGAATGGGAGAGTCTGAGGATTTCAGGGACTTCACTTTTGGGAACAACAATTTGGGAAACGAATTTCCCCTGATCGACGGATTCCCAGCAACGATAGAGGATTCCATTATCCAATTCAAGAGAATCCCAATACATCAGATAAATTTTGATTTCAGGATCTAGATGAGATACGTCTTGCCATTCTGGGCGATTATTGGGCTTCTTGAATTGAATTATAGATCTGAGAGTAGGATCGGCTGACTGGAGTCGTTTCCAGTTGAATTCCTCATCGATTGTACAGATTGTGCGACGGATACGTTTTTGAGGAGCTTCTTCCTGATTCTGTATTCTCTCACACTTTTTACAAGTGCAAGGACGGCGGGAGAGGCCATCAGCATTGCCATGCAGTCGACCTGATCGGTGGATAGTGGTGAAATCAAATTTGGAGAGGGTTTCCAACCAACGAAAGACGATGCCCTGAGGATTTTTGAATGAAAGAAGCCATTCAAGAGCTGCATGATCTGTCCTGATCAGGAACTTCTTTCCTAACAGATAATACTGAAAATTCTCGACCGACTTAATAATAGCTAGAAGCCCTCGACGTGTAACGCAGTAATTCTTATCAGATTTCTTGAAACATTTGCTAAAATAGCCGATGACCTTCTCTTCCCTGTCCTGAATTTGGGAAAGGGTCGCTCCCATAGCTATAGCCGAACCGTCTGTATCGAGGATGAAGTTATTTCCAAGAATCGGTACTAAGAGAATCGGAGGGGACGTCGATACAAATTTTAATTGATCGAAACTCTTCTGAGCTTCTTCTGACCAAAGGAAAATAGTTTTAGCCTCAGTCAAAGAGTATAAGGGTTTTGCGACTGAAGAAAATCCTTTCACGTATTTCTGATAATACGAGCATAACCCTAAGAAACTCATTATTGCACGTTTCGAATTAGGAATTGGCCACTCCAAAATAGCCGTTATTTTATCCGAAAGACAAGCAATTCAATCGGAGGATGCAGTGTGGCCTAAATGAGGAACTTCACGCTTGAAAGGAAGGCACTTCTTTGTATTATCTTTCAGGTTAGCAGCGGCCAAGCGAGAGAAGACTAATTGAATATTTTCCAGATGCTCATCAAAATCTTTTCCAAATACGATAATGTCGTCTAGATAAATTCTGAAGATCTTCCCTATCAAACCTCCAAGCACCTCATTCATAACTCTGATGAACGTAGCCGGAGCATTACCAAGTCCAAAAGCCAAGACCGTGAACTCATTTCCCAACGCGAAAGCTGTTTTTTCTTTATCTTCCGGCTCCACTTCTATTTGCCATTATCCTGATTTTGAATCTATCGTGGAAAACCACTTAGTACCGGCGCTAGCATTGAAATTGTCTTTTGGATTTTGCAAAGGCATCGCGTTTCTTTGTTACGTTGTTAACCGCTCGGAGATCGACGCAAAATCGAAGAGTCCCATCTTTTTTATTTGGGTAAACGACTGGAGAACACCAAGGACTACAACTTGGGTCAATAACTTTTTGCTCTTTCATTTCTTCAAGTAATTTTGCAACCTCTTGATAATGGAATGGAACAGGACGGACAGCTTGTTTGATGGGCAGAGAATTCTCTGTAATTATTCGATGTCTTGTTTTTGTGTACCTGCCTAGATCCGAAGAGTTTTTAGAGAAACTTGTTTGAAATTCGAGTAAAAGTTGAGTGAGATTGTGTCGTTCCTCATTATTGAGAACTTGACAGGAATTGTCATACAATTTCGTCAAATAATCTGGAATAAAATTTGATCCGTCAGGACTCTCTGGTGAAGGGTCAGATAGGATTGTTTGTTTCACCGAAACGATTTTATTCTCTCTATTTATGTCGAAATTTTGATGGATTATCGACTGGAAGTCATTCAATAATCCCGTTTTGCAAAGGTAATCTAATCCGAGAATGCACTGGTCGACAATTTTTGCAAAAACAACGTCTAGTCTCACCGAGATGTTACCGACAGTGATATTGACCTTTTTAGTAGGGATGTAGGGGAATTCCTCACCTGAGACAGTTGTAATCGAAATACGTCTGACAACATCTTTCAGTTCATTCAAATTATTTTGAAATCGATTTGGATTTACGATGGTGATTTCTGTACCGGTGTCGACAACCATTGAACAAGGGTTTTCATTAATTTTTCCTTGGATTTTCAATTCCAAAATCAAATTTTTGTTATCAACCGAGATTTGAGAACAATTACAAATTTTCGCATTTGATCGATTCAATTCGTCCCCCAACGAATTGACTCCATTTAGTTTTCCGAGTTTTGTAATGAATCTTTTTTTATTTTGGTTTCTGTGATTGTTATTCGCAAAACGATTGTGTTAAAAATTACGAGTCCCGTTCCTGGAATTTCGGTAAGGTTGGAATCGCTGAGAAGAGTTGTTGTGTCGTTGATTGACTTGCTGATTATTCTGTTGGATTTCATTTTCTCTGCTAGAACATTTGTCGGCATAGTGCCCGATTTGACCGCATTTGAAACATGCCGCTTGGTTTCGGTTACAAGAAAAAATTTTCTGATTGTTATTTGATGAAGAGTTTTGAAGGTTCCCTTGTGAACGATTCGATGGAATCTGATTGGTGGTGTGTTTGCTGTTTAATAATTGAGAAATTGATTTGAGTTCCGCGGCCCGTTCAACAGCTTTTTGTAAAGATTCAAATTGTTCTGAACGAAGAGTAAATTCTATACGAGTATCTTTAATCCCGCCAATAAAAGAGAGGTACGCCATACGATCTCGATTCTCTTCTGGCATATCAAGATGAGCCAACCAAACGAGACGCTCAATTTCCTCTCCAAAAGTTTGGAAAGTCTCCTCTTTGCTCTGTTTTCGCGCCTGTAATTCGTTGAAAGACATTCGCGAAAGGTGTTTTTCATCGAAACGATCATTCAAAAGCTCTGAAATACGTTTATAGTTCTTTTTATCATTACCGGAAACTTGTTCTAAAATTAGTTGAGTTTTTCCACGCAGTCGAGTTAAAAGCTGAGCGGCTTTTGTCTCATCGGACCACCCGGTATTTTCTGCAGCAATCTCGAAATGTTTTTGATATCGCGACCACGATTGTGTACCGTCATACGTGTCTGGTTTGATAAAATTATTTTTCGCGATGAAAGTCGAAGATTGTGGAGCGGTGGCACATTTGATCTCGAGAGGTTGCGGCGCTCCTCCCTCTCAATTTGACGATGTTCCTCCAAATCACGGCGGATAGACTCACGAATATTTGCCATGAGTTCTCCTTGCGTTCTCTCGTGACGACGAAATTCCTCCCGAATGTTGTGTTGGATCTCCTCTAGTCGTTCGGAAAATTCCAGAGGTCCGAAGCGAGGGGGGGATAGCTCTGGAGATGTACTTGTCCTTCTTCGCGAACGTTGTGACCTTTTTAACTGTCTCTTGAGTTTGTTACACACTTCACCGTTTTTCATTCGTTGTGGTAATTCTGAGTTGTTGGGTTCATTTCACGACCACTTCTGACACCAATGTTACGTTAGCGAAATAATGACAAACCAAACTTGGAATTAAGGGCGATTTTATTAATACACGGTAAAAAGACGTGTCAATTTGACGAGGATTCCGATGGAAGTGAAATCCTTTCCTGTTTATAACAAGAGACGATCGTTCCTAGGAAACCAGTAGAGGGCTTTTGTTTTTACAATTTGAATGGGGAAGGGGGGACACGCTACAATAATAATAAACATTCATTCATTTATTATTTAATAATAATAATGCTAGTAAACATTAGTTAGCTTTAAAAAAAACTATCATTATATTTTACTGAAAAGAATTATCATTATTTCAAATAGTTGGTTATTCAGTTTTATAGTAATCACTCAATTACTTAATAAAACTAAGATAGAGGTATAATGATAGCTCTTAGATAGAACTATACCATCCCGAATGGCGCCGACTCTATACCGACGTCTATCGAAGTCGTGTTATGGGGTTGCAAGTTCCAGACCTTCGATGTCGGGCTTGCAAGCAGTCCCCGGAAACTCTGATGCATCTTTTATAGGCTTGCCCGACATGTGCCATCACGAGTTATATCCATCGACATAATGCTGCTTTGAGAGTGCTGTATTTCCATCTGCGGCACTCTTATGGGATAGATAGAACCCCCCTGCTGTCGTATGCTCCAGGAGATATTGAGTCCGTTGTTGTGAACGAGAGGTGTAAGATTTACTGGAACTTCTCGTTCACGACTGTCAGGCCAATCGTTGCGACGAAACCTGACATCGTCCTCTTCGATTTTGATGACAAAATCATCTATGTCATTGAGTTCTCAGCTCCGGCTGAGAGCAGCATCACAGTGAAAGAAGAGGAGAAAAGGCTCAAATACCAATCACTCCTGTTTGAGCTACGTCAAATAAACAGAGGGTTTAAAGTGAAGTTGGTTGTGCTTATCATTGGCTCTCTTGGGGGGAATGAAGGAATCATTCATATCTGCGCTCAAAACCATCCCGGTCTGTAGACGTCAAGCCTTCAGTTTGGCTGGCCAGATGCAGAAGGCAGTCATCCTCGAGTCCCTCCGTCTACTTAGGCAGCATGATTCTGGATTGCAATAGATCTCACCCTCTGGTTAGAGGGAGCACTATTGCAGAGCGATAAGGAAGTGTTTGCATCGTTTAGCTTGCTGGGCGGTCTTCGAGGTGAAGGCGGAACCCTCGAGTATCGTTCAGCGATATCATTTACGAGTAAAATAATAATAATAATGATAATTATAATAATAATAATAATAATAATAAATAGGCGTAGGGAGCGTGGCGAACCCATCGCCCGGCATGTCCGCAATAGCCATGGTGGTGTCGGGCTAACCACTCGGCGGCACCTATACCCGGTTCCGTCATCGAGCCGCGGCAGAGCCCCCCACAATCGGTCCCTCTCGGATGGGGACCGCGGATCAGTTGGGAGGGGTGAACGATCTGGATCCTATGGTAACAACCTGGTTGTACAAAGGATTCGGTGGACGGAGGAACTCAAGGAGGACCTCATGCAATGTTGGCAGGACAGTGTGCCAGCGCAAGTGGGCTACATGGTAAGAATGCGAAGTTTGTGGTACGCAATGCACCCTGAGTTTTCGCACTTCACAATTCAGCAATTGAGAGATCAAGCCAGTCGCTTGCGCCGACAGGGATATGATTTGCTTGTCGTTCCACGGGGGCTGATGGATCCTCCTCCTCTTGTGGTATCTCAAAGGAGTGACGACATACAGTCAGAGCAACCGACCCAACAGAGCCATGAGGAGCCTCAGGGGTCCTCGCGTGATATAGGGGCAAGACGAGAGAGAATCACAGGGAAGTTCCGTCTCCGGCCTGAAGATCTGGCCATTGAGAATGCGGGTCTGGCCAAAGTCCTCCCTCCGGACATCAACTTGCTCGATCTGAACTGGGCTGTGTATGAGGCGGCTTTTCGTTTGAAGCCTCAGAACCCAAGTAAAGTGTCATTTGTGGTGAAAACGCGAAGGCGCATTGCACAGCTCCAAGGTAAAGTCGATGAGGCTAGGAAGCAGGCGTCGCGCATTCAGTGTGTGATTGACTTCATCATCGGTGGTAAGCCTTTTACGGCGCGCATTCGTAAAATATCCGCGAATTTGCGCTACCATCATCACCCGCTGAATAAAGCAGTCCTCCGCTTGATTAAGGAGAGGTTTGTTGAGAGGGTGCGCGTTCTGGGGACCATGAAACGGTCTCTGAAACAGCGGTTGCGTCGGTTGGTAGACAATTCTGTCTTCCATTCTGATCCCAGTCGCTGGTTCGAGCCGCCTACGCCTGCGCCGGATAAGATGCCTTCAGTTGAGCGAGTTGAAGAGTTCTGGGGAGATCTGTATGGTCAGGTCCCTAATCTCATGGTGGAGACTCCAGCCCTTCGGGAATTTCGCGTGTTTTGTCAGAAACATCGTCGGCAGCGCGTGGAATTTTCGCGAGTCACTCAGGACGAGGTTCGATCTGCTTTGCAAGGTATGAAGAACCATGCCGCTCCGGGTCCTGACGGTATTAACGCCTTTTGGTGGAAGAGGTTTACCTCTGTGCATGTCCATCTGGCTCGGATATTCACGGCGTTCCTCGACGGCGGTGAGTCTGTTCCTGAGTGGTTGGTGGAGGGGAGGACTGTGCTGATCCCGAAGAAGGGAGACTTGACTGACCCGGCGAATTATCGGCCGATCACTTGTCTGAATACACTATATAAGCTCTTCACCGGTATCTTGAATGAGCGTATCCTCCATAATATACAGCCAGTGTGGCAGCAGATTCACGAACAACGAGGAACAAAGAGGGGACTGTCAGGTTGCAAGGAGGGTTTACTGCTCGATCGCTGCGTATTGCGCGATTCGTTGCAGTACCATCGCAATCTGTCGGTGGCCTGGGTCGACTATCGCAAGGCATTTGATAGCACGAGCCATGAGCTCATTTTCATGCTTCTCGAATGCCTTGCGGTAGAAGACAACATAGTGAGATGCATTAAAGATCTTGCGCCTCTCTGGAGGACGCGCTTCACTATAACATCTGGTGAGGGGAAGCTGACTTCAGGGTTGGTGCAATTCAGGAGAGGAGTTTTCCAGGGTGACACCCTGAGTCCTCTTCTGTTCTGCATCTCACTGATGCCGCTCGCTGTTGCGCTGCGTTGTCTTGGGGGATATCAAGCTGGAAGACCTGGCGATAGGAGGCACCAGGTTAGCCATGTATTTTACATGGATGACCTGAAGTTATTCGCCTCAGGAGAACGACAGCTCAAGCTTCTGCTTGACGTTGTCGCAGTGTATTCACGTGCGGTTGGCATGAGATTTGGGTTGGACAAGTGCGCCGTTTTTCATCTAAAGAGGGGCACAGTCAGTGACGAGATGGGTGATCTTCAGTTTGTGGATGGAAGCGTCGTACATCATCTTGGCGCCGAAGAGTCATATCGATATCTTGGCTTCAATCAGCGTTCCGTAGTGGACGCTGAGGCAGTCGAGGAGACTCTTTGCGGAGAGTACAGGCGGCGGCTGCGGAAAGTTTGGAAATCAGAACTTTCCGGGAAGAATAAAGTCGCCGCGTCTAACATGTTCGCTGTCCCGGTGCTTCTCTACTCCTTTGGAGTTCTCAAGTGGAGTAGGGGTGAACTGAAGCAGCTGGACAGAAACACCCGCAAGCTGATGAATATCCACAGAAGTCTTCATCCACGCTCTTCGAGTCTGCGGTTATATTTTCCGCGGGAGAGTGGGGGACGGGGACTTCTCAGTTTGGAGGCTCTACATGATCGTCTAGTCCTCGGTTTAGCTTGTGGCGTTATGAATGTTTTGGATCCGCACTTGGAGTCCGTGCATGATCATGAGCTGCTTGGGGTTCAAGCCTTCCTCTATAAGGCGGCAGATACCGCAGCGGCGTTCCTCGGTTTGGAATTTCGTCATGGCTGAGATGGTCAGTTGGCTGGTGATTCATTAGCCTTCATGGCCAAAGTCCAACAGTCCAACTTGTTCCGCCAGCACGTTCATAGGCCCATGCATGGCGTGTTCTTCCGCCATGTAGAGGAGCAGGGTCTCCTGGTCTCCGTCCAGTTGACATTCTCTTCCTTGAAGTCAGCTGGCTTGATGTCCGAAACTGAGGGTTTCATTTGCGCCTGCCAGGATCCTGTGCTAAACACCCTAGTCTATCGAAGTCGTGTTATGGGGTTGCAAATTCCAGATATTCGATGACGGGCTTGCAAGCGGTCCCCGGAAACTCTGACGCATCTTTTATCGGCTTGTCCGACATATGCCATCACGAGTTATATCCATCGACATAATGCGGCTTTGAGAGTGCTGTATTTCCATCTGCGGCACTCTTATGGGATAGAAAGAACACCACTGCTGCCGTATGCTCCAGGAGATATTGACTCCGTTGTCGTGAACGAGAGGTGTAAGATTTACTGGAACTTCTCGTCCGCGACTGTCAGGCCAGTCGTTGCGACGAAACCTGACATCGTCCTCTTCGATTTTGATGACAAAATCATCTATGTCATTGAGTTCTCAGCTCTGGCTGAGAGCAATATCACAGTTAAAGAAGCGGAGAAACGGCTCAAATACCAATCACTCCTGTTTGAGCTACGTCAAATAAACAGAGGATTTAAAGTAAAGTTGGTTGTCCTTATCATTGGCTCTCTTGGAGGAATGAAGGAGTCATTCATATCTGCGCTCAAAACCATGCCGGCCTTTAGGCGTCAAGCCTTCAATTTGGCTGGCCAGATGCAGAAGGCAGTCATCCTCGGGTCCCTTCCTCTACTTAGGCAGTATGATTCTGGATTGCAATAGACCTCACCCTCTGGTTAGAGGGAGCACTATTGCAGAGCGATAAGGAAGTGTTTGCATCGCTTAGCTTGCTGGACGATCTTCGAGGTGAAATCGGATCCCTCGAGGATCGTTCAGCGATCTCATTTACGAGTAAAAAATAATAATAATAATAATAATAATAATGCGTAGGGAGTGTGTAGGCGTAGGGAGAGTGTAGGAGTAGGGAGTGTGTAGGCGTAGGGAGTGTGGCGAACCCATCGCCCGGCATGTCCGCAATAGCCATGGTGGTGTTGGGCTAACCGCCCGGCGGCACCTATGCCCGGTTCCGTCATCGCGCCGCGGCAGAGCCCCCCACAATCGGTCCCTCTCGGATGGGGACCGCGGATCAGTTGGGAGCGGTGAACGATCTGGATCCAATGGTAACAACGCGGCTGTACAAAGGATTAGGTGGACGGAGGAACACAAGGAGGACCTCATGCAATGTTGGCAGGATAGCGACCTGGCGCAAGTAGGCTACATGGCGAGAATGCGGGACTTGTGGTGCCGTATACATCCTGAGTTCTCGCATTTCTCAAGTCAACATCTGCAAGATCTAGTCAGCCCCTTGCGTCAGCAAGGATATGAGTTACTGCTTGTTCCGCGGGGGTTAATGGACCTTCCTCCTCTTCAGGAAGAAGATGGTACACAGCCGGAGCAGCCAACCCAACAGAGAGATGAGGAGCCTGAGAGGGCTCCGAGAGGGATAGGGACAAGGCGGGAAATAGTCACGGGGAAGTTTCGTCTCCAGCCACAACAGCTGGCGGTGGAGAATGAGGCTCTGACAGCGGGGCTCTCATCGGACATCAATTTGCTCGACCTCAACTGGGCTGTGTATGATGCGGCTCTCCGTCTGAAGCCTCGAAACCCAAGAGTGGGGTCATTTGAGGGGAAAATGAGGAGACGCATCGCACAAATCCAGGGTAAGATCGAAGAGGCAAGGAAGCAAGCGTCGCGCATTCAGTGTATGATGGACTTTGTCAACAGTGGTACGGCTTTCACGGCCCACATTCGCAGAATATCTGCGAATTTGCGATACCACCATCACACACTGAATAAGCAGGTCCTCCTCATAATTAAGGAGAGATTTGTTGAGAAGGTGCGCGTTCTGGGGACTACGAAACGATCTCTAGAAAAGCGGTTCCGACGGGTGGTCGACAATTCTGTCTTCCACTCCGACCCCAATTGCTGGTTCGATGCACCCGCGCCCGCACCGGATGAGATGCCTTCAGTCGAGCGGGTTGAAGAGTTCTGGGGGGGGGGGTCTCTACGGTCAGGCCCCCAATCTCCTGGTGGAGACTCCAGCCCTCAAGGAGTTTCGCGCGTTTTGTCGTGTACATCTCGGCAGCCCGCGGAATTCTCACGAATCACTCAGGAAGAGGTTCGATCTACTTTACGAGGTATAAAGAACCACGCCGCTTCGGGTCCTGATGGCATTAACGCCTTTTGGTGGGAGAGGTTTACCTCTGTTCATGACCATCTAGCCCGGATATTCACGGAATTTCTCGATGGTAGTGAGCTTATTCGTGAGTGGTTGGAAGAGGGGAGGACTGTGTTGCTCCCCAAGAAGGGAGACTTTTCTAATTCGGCGGACTATCGGCCGATCACGTGTTTGAATACACTTTATAAGCTCTTCACCGTTATCCTGAATGAGCGTATCCTCCATGATATACAACCAGTGTGGCAGCAGATACATGAACAGCGAGGAGTGAAGCGGCGACTGTCAGGTTGCAAGGAAGGTCTGCCTGTCGATCGCTGCGTATTGCGCGATTCGAGGCAGTACCATCGCAATTTGTCAGTTGCCTGGGTCGATTATCGCAAGGCATTCGATAGCACGAGTCATGAACTCATTTTCCTACTATTGGATTGCCTTGCGGTAGAGGGCCACATAGTGAGGTGTATCAAAGATCTTGCACCACTTTGGAGAACGCGCTTCACCATAACATCTGGTGAGGGTAACCTGACTTCGAGGTTGGTGCAGTATAGGAGAGGCGTCTTTCAGGGTGATACTCTGAGTCCTCTATAATTTTGCATCTTACTAATGCCCCTATCTGTTGCGCTACGTTGTGTTGGAGGGTACCAAGCCGGAAAACCCGGTGATAGGAGGCATCAGGTCAGTCATGTGTTTTACATGGATGACCTGAAGTTATTTGCCTCAGGGAAGCGGCAACTCAAGCTTCAGCTTGATAGTGTCGCAATGTATTTACGTGCGGTCGGCATGAGTTTCGGATTGGACAAGTGCACCGTCTTCCATATGAAGAGAGGCAAGGTTGGTGGGGAGGTGAATGATCTTCAGCTTGTGGATGGAAGCGTCATACATCATCTTGGCGCCGAAGATTCGTATCGATATCTTGGCTTCAATCAGCGTTCCGTAGTGGAACCTGTGGAAGTCAAAGAGACTCTTCGCGAGGAATGTCGGCGACGGCTCAGGAAAGTTTAGAAGTCCGAACTTTCCGGCAAGAATAAAGTTGCAGCAACGAACATGTTCGCTGTCCCGGTGCTCCTTTACTCCTTTGGTGTTCTAAAATGGAGTAGATTTGAGCTGGAGCAGCTGGAGAGAGATACCCGCAAGCTGATGAACATTCATAGGAGTCTCCATCCACGTTCTTCGACTCTGCGGTTGTATTTTCCGCGAGAGTGTGGAGGACGAGGACTTCTCAGTTTGGAGGCTCTTCATGACCGTCTAGTCCTCGGTTTAGCTTGTGACGTCATGAATGGCTTGGATCCCCACTTGGAGTTCGTGCATGATCATGAGCTCCATGGGGTTCAAGACTTTCTATACAAGGCAGCGGATACGGCAGCGGCTTCCCTTGGTTTGGAATTTCGTCGTGGCCGTGATGGCCAGTTAGCTAGTGATTCATTAGCCATCATGGCCAAACCTCGGCGTAGAGCGACCATCAAGGTGGCGTAGCAGTCCACCTTGCTCCGCCAGCACGTTGATAGGCCCGTGCATGGTATATTCTTCCGCAATGTGGAAGAGCAGGGTCTTTCCGTCCAGGTGACATTCGCCTTCTTGAAGTCAGCTGGCTTGATGTTCGAAACTGAGGGTTTCATCTGCGCATGTCAGGATGGTGTGATAAACACCTTTGTCTATCGGAGTCGTGTTATGGGGGTGCACGTTCCGGATAGTCGATGTCGGATTTGCAAGCAATCCCCGGAAACTCTGATGGATCATTTGTCGGCTTGTCCGACTTATGCAATCACGAGTTATATCCACCGTCATAATGCGGCTTTGAGAGTACTGTATTATTATTTGCGGCACTCTTATGGGATAGACAGAGCGCCGCAGCTGCCTTACGCTCCAGGAGATATTGTGTCCGTTATCGTGAACGAGAGGTGTAAGATTTACTGGAACTTCTCGTTCGCTACTGTCAGGCCAATCGTTGCGACGAAACCTGACATCGTCCTCTTCGATTTTGATGACAAAATCATCTATGTCATTGAGTTCTCAGCTCCAGCTGAGAGCAACATCACAGGGAAAGAAGAGGAGAAGCGGCTCAAATACCAGCCACTCCTGTTTGAGCTACGTCAAATAAATCGGGTATTTAAGGTAAAGTTGGTTGTCCTGATAATTGGCTCTCTTGGGGGAATGAACGAGTCATTCATATTTGCGCTGAACACCATCCCTGCATGTAGGCGTCAAGCCTTCATTTTGGCTGGCCAAATGCAGAAGGCGGCCATTCTTGGATCCCTCCCTCTACTTAGACAGCAGGATTCTGGACTGCAGTAGAGCTCACCCTCTGGTTGGAGGGAGCACTACTGTAGAGCGATTAGGAAAAGTTTGTATCGCTTAGCTTGCTGGGCGGTCTTCGAGGTGAAGTTGCAGCCCTGGAGGATCGTTCAGCGATCTCATTTACGAGTAAAATAATAATAATAATAATAATAATAATAATAATAATAATAATGATAATCATAATAATAATAATAAACACCCTAGTCTATCGAAGTCGTGTTATGGAGTTGCAGTTTCCAGACATTCGATGTCGGGCTTGCAAGCGGTCCCCGGAAACTCTGATGCATCTTTTATCGGCTTGCCCGACCCATGCCATCACGAGTTGTATCCATTGACATAATGTGGCTTTGAGAATGCTGTATTTCCATCTGCGGCACTCTTATGGGATAGACAAAATACCACTGCTGCCGTATGCTCCAGGACATATTGAGTCCGTCGTCGTGAACGAGAGGTGTAAGATTTACTGGAACTTCTCGTTCGCGACTGTCAGGCCAGTCGTTGCGACGAAACCTGACATCGTGCTCTTCGATTTTGATGACAAAATCATCTATGTCATTGAGTTCTAAGCTCCGACTGAGAGCAACATCACAGTTAAAGAAGTGGAGAAACGGCTCAAATACCAATCACTCCTGTTTGAGCTACGTCAAATAAACAGAGGATTTCAAGTAAATTTGGTTGTCCTTATCATTGGCTCTCTTGGGGAAATGAAGGAGTCATTCATATCTGCGCTCAAAACCATCCCGGCCTGTAGGCGTCAAGCCTTCAATTTGGCTGGCCAGATGCAGAAGGCAGTCATCCTCGGGTCGCTTCGTCTACTTAGGCAGCATGATTCTGTATTGCAATAGAGCTCACCCTCTGGTTAGAGGGAGCACTATTGCAGAGCGATAAGGAAGTGTTTGCATCACTTAGCTTGCTGGACGGTCTTCGAGGTGAACTCGGAACCCTCGAGGATTGTTCAGCGTTCTCATTTACGAGTAAAAAAAAAATGAATAAAAATAAAAAAAATAAAAATAATAATAATAATGCCTCAAGGAGGCTATTCTTTCGTCATGTGAAAGAGCAGGATCTGTCCGTCCAGCTAACTTTCTCTTTCTTGAAGTCTGCTGGCTTGATGTCCGAAACTGAGGGATTTATTTGTGCGCGCCAGGATGGTGTGATAAACACCTTGGCATATCCAAGTCGCGTTATGGGTTTGCAAGTTTAGGCCATTCGATGTCGGGCTTGCAAGCAATCCCCGGAGACTCTCATGGATTTTTTATCGGCTTGTCCGACATATGCTATCATCAGTTATATCCATCGTCATAATGCGGCTTTGAGACTGCTGCATTTTCATCTGCAGCACTCTTGTGGGATAGACAGAACACCATTGCGGCCTTATTTTCCGGTAGATATTGAGTCCGCCGTTGTTAATGACAGGTGTAAGATCTACTGGAACTTCTCATTCGCGACTGCCAGACTTATCGCTGCAACCAAACCTGACATTGTCCTCTTTGATTTTGATGACAAAATCATCTATGTCATTGAGTTCTCGGCTCCGGCTGAGAGCAATATAAGAACTAAAAGAGAGAACAAGCGGCTCAAGTATCAACCACTCCTGTTTGAGCTACGTCAACTAAAGCGGGACTTCAAGGTAAAATTGGTTGTCCTCATTATTGGCTGTCTGGGGAGAATGAAGCAGTCTTTCACATCTGCACTGGAAATTATCCCGGCGTTTAGGCGTAATGCCTTCACATTAGCTGGCCAAATGCAGAAGGCTGTCATCCTTGGGTTCCTCCATCTACTAAGACAGCATGATTCTGGACTGCAGTAGAGCTCACCCTCTGATTAGAGAGAGCACTATTGCCTAGCGATTAGGAAAAGTTTGTATCGCTTTGCGTGCTGGGCGGTCTTCGAGGTGATGTCGGAACCCTCGAGCATCGCTTAGCGATCTCATTTACCAGTAAAAAAATAATAGCGTAGGGAGTGTGGCTAACCCATGGCCCAGCACGTCCGCAATAGCCATGGTGGTGTCGGGCTAACCACCCGGCGGCACCTATACCCGGTTCCTTCATCGAGTGGCGGCAGGGCCCCCCACAACCGGTCCCTCTCGGATGGGGACCGCGGGTCAGTTGGGAAGGGTGAAGGATCTACGTTTGAAGCGTCGTGCTCCCAGAGTGGGTTCGTTTGGGGCGATAACGCGGAGACGCATGGCGCAACTTCAGAGCGGGCATCGCGCATTAAATGTGTCATTGATTTCATCACCTGCAGTAGGGCATTTACTGCCCGCGTTCGCAAAGTATCGGCGAATTTGTGCTACCATCATCACATGTTCAATAAGGCTATCCTCCTTCTAATAAGGGAGAGATGTTGAAAAGCTGGGCAGTTTAGGGACCGTAAAGCGGTCTTTGGAGCAGCGGTTGCGTCGGGTGGTTGATAATTCTGTCTTCCTCTCCGATCCCAATCGCTGGTAGGAACCACCTTCGCCTGTGCCCGATAAGATGCCTTCGATGGAGCGAGTTGAGGATTTCTGGGGAGGTCTGTATGGTCAGGCGCCTGATCTAGCAGTGAAGACTCGAGCCCTCAGGGAGTTTCGTATGTTCTCTTAGGTACATCGCAGACAGCGTGCGGAATTCTCACGAGTCACTCAGGAAGAAGTGCAAGCTGCATTACGAAGCATGAAGGACCATGCCGCTCCGGGGCCTGATGTCATCAACGCCTTCTGGTGGAAGAGGTTTACCTCTGTGCATGGCCAGCTGGCTCGGATATTCGCGACGTTTATGGAGGGCAGTGAGCCTATTCCTGAGGGGTTGGTGGAGGGGAGAACTGTGGTTCTCGCGAAGAAGGGAGATTTATTCGATCCGACAAATTATCGACCGATCACTTGTCTGACTACTTTATATAAGCTCTTCACACGCATCTTGAATGAGTGTATCCTCCGTGATATACAATCAGTGTGGCAGGAAATTCATGAAAAGCGAGGCGCAAAGCGTGGGCTGTCAGGCTGCAAGGAGGGTTTACTCGTCGATCGCTGCTTATTGCGCGATTCGATGCAGTATCATCGCAGTCTATCAGTGGCCTGGGTCGACTATCGCAAGACATTCGATAGCACGAGTCATGAGTTGATTTTCCTGCTATTGGAGCGCCTTGGGGTAGAAAGCCACACATTGAGGTGCATTAAAGATCTTGCGCTACTCTGGAAAACGAGCTTCACCATACCATCTGGTGAGGGGAAGCTGACTTCAGGATTGGTGCAATTCAAAAGAGATGTCTTTCAGGGTGATACGCTGAATCCGCTTTCGTTTTGCATCTCCCTAATGTCGCTCTCTATTGGACTGCGTTGTGTTGGGGGATATCATGCCGGCAGACCTGGCGATAGGAGGCATCACGCCATATATTTTACATGGATGACCTGAAATGGTTTGCCTCGGGAGAGCGACAACTCAAGCTTCAGCTTGTCGTTGTTACGATGTATTCACGTGCGGTCGGCATGAGTTTCGGTTTGGACAAGTGTGCCGTTTACCATCTGAACAGGGGCCACGTCGATAGCGAGATGGGTGGTCTTCAACTTGTGGATGGAAGTGTCATACATCATCTTGTCTCCGAAGAGTCGTATCATAGTGAGTCATAGTAGATACTGTTGAAGTCAAAGAGACTTAGCGGTGAATACCGGCAGCGACTCGGCAAAGTTTGGGAATCCGAGCTTCCCGGCAAGAATAAAGTTGCCACAACCAATATGTTCGCTGTTCCAGTGCTTCTCTACTCTTTCGGTGTACTCAAGTAGAGTAGAGATGAACTGAAACAGCTAGACAGGGATACCCCCAAGCTGATGAACATCCACAGGAGTCTGCATCCACGCTCTTCGCGTCAGCGGTTATATTTTCGGCGAGAGAGTGGGGGACGGGGACTTCTCAGTTTGGAATATCTTCTTGAGCATCTGGTCCTTCGTTTAGCTTGTGACATTATGAATCCCATAAAAATCCAAAAAAAAATTTTGAAAAAAATGGCCAATTCCACGTTTCAATGCATCGTGTTTTGCACAATTTTTTTAAGAAAGCGTCAAGTAACGTTTTCGACGTGTGTTATTGAAAAAATTCCAAATTACTGTTGTTAAAAAAATGTTGAAAAATTTTAAAGTGCTGTTGTTGAAAAACTGTTGCAAAATTTCAAAGTGCTGTTGTTTAAAAAATATTGATAAATTTCAATGTGCTGCTGCTGAAAAAATTTCACGACCTCATTCGTTATTGATTGACTCTGACAAATTAAAAAAAAAAGGAAATAATAAAGGACACCAAGTTCTTAAAGTTTGAAGGACGATATATCTTTTTTTAGGAATGATACCAACAATCAGGGTTTTTATTCGTACATTCAAAGGTTTTTGTTCAGTTTCGCCTTATTATTAATTTCAACTCAGTATAGCTAATCCGTATGAGTCATCGCCGGGTCACAAGAGTCATAAAAAGTGCGGTTATTTCAAGAAGTGAATTACGAAAAGTGGAAATATGAGCAGTTTCTCGAAAAAAAAATGGTCAGAAAAATAGTCAGGACCAACGTACTTGGCGCGGTTTTTGATTCTTACATGAATGATCGTCAGCATGCGTTCGTTTGCATGGCATCGTTAGCATGAATGATTGTTAGCGAAATAAATTACCGAAACTTTGGGTTGCGAAATGAATTACCGAACTGCAGTACAATGAAAAGAGATAGGATTCCAGTACTGCTACTGCTACTACTATCTTGAATGTGAAACCCAGTCTTCGAGTCTTTTGTATCAGTTATCTGTAGGCACTGGGGAATCACTCGTCAGTAGACTGATATTTTTCTAAATCTGGCGGGGATAGATAATATATCCGAGAATATTATTCTCGGATGATAATTTATTTCGCATTGTATGTAAAAGAATTTTCCATTCTGATCTACCATCACATATTATTACATTATTTTTTCAATA
>NW_021680795.1:180873-221572 GCF_001412515.2 Diachasma alloeum | reverse complement strand
TATATATATATATATATATATATATATATATATATATATATATATATATATATATATAAACGACAGAGATCAGACTACAGCCACGGAAATTGAAGGCCGAAGGAAGACAGAATCAAGCGGCCATGGCCTCAGTTCTAGTGGTAGAGTGCCGTGGTATGGGGCTAATGCTCACTGTTCGCATTGGGCATTTCAAAAAACCGCGCCAAGTACGTTGGTCCTGACTATTTTTCTGACCATTTTTTTTTCGAGAAACTGCTCATATTTCCACTTTTCGTAATTCACTTCTTGAAATAACCGCACTTTTTATGACCCTTGTGACCCTGCGATGACTCATACGGATTAGCTATACTGAGTTGANATATATATATATATATATATATATATATATATATATATATATATAAACGACAGAGATCAGACTACAGCCACGGAAATTGAAGGCCGAAGGAAGACAGAATCAAGCGGCCATGGCCTCAGTTCTAGTGGTAGAGTGCCGTGGTATGGGGCTAATGCTCACTGTTCGCATTGGGCATTTCAAAAAACCGCGCCAAGTACGTTGGTCCTGACTATTTTTCTGACCATTTTTTTTTCGAGAAACTGCTCATATTTCCACTTTTCGTAATTCACTTCTTGAAATAACCGCACTTTTTATGACCCTTGTGACCCTGCGATGACTCATACGGATTAGCTATACTGAGTTGAAATTAATAATAAGGCGAAACTGAACAAAAACCTTTGAATGTACGAGTAAAAACCCTGATTGTTGGTATCATTCCTAAAAAAAGCTATATCGTCCTTAAAATTTTAAGAACTTGGCGTCCTTTGTTATTTCCTTTTTTTTTAAATTTGTCAGAGTCAATCAATAACGAATGAGGTCGTCAAATTTTTTCAGCAGCACATTGAAATTTATCAATATTTTTTAAACAACAGCACTTTGAAATTTTGCAACAGTTTTTCAACAACAGCACTTAAAAATTTTTCAACATTTTTTTAACAACAGTAATTTGGAATTTTTTCAGCAACACACGTCGAAAACGTTACTTGACGCTTTTTTAAAAAAATTGTGCAAAACACAATGCAATGAAACGTGGACTTGGCCATTTTTTTCAAAAATTTTTTTTTGATTTTTATGGGATTTCAATCATTTTTCCAAACCAAGAGAAAGAAACTTCTAGCATCTATGCTACCAGACCGAGTTACGTAACACATGACTCGTGTCACAAAAAAACGCTCCAGATAATATGACACATTATTTGGATTTACTTTGCTCTGGGAACATAAGATAAATGTCCTTAGAGTTTCTTGGCCATCGCATTTTGGCAACGGTCAAATCATCAACATGTATCCACTCACTCTTTTTACCTTTCAAAACACCACTATAATGGTCTTTGCCTTGGACTTCACCATGTAATACAGCACTATTGACGCAATACGACTTCCCACAAACATTAACTGTAGTTGTTGGAACGGCTTTCAGCTTCCATTTGCTGGTCTTCTGTCTGATATTCTTACTATTGAATGGAAAAATGTTCAATTTGATAATCAATACTCCATTTGTATTAGTAATCTTCGTTTTTCACGAAATTTCCGTGATTTTCCCACAATTATCACAATATTCATGGATGTCATGCCATTTCGCCAACGATTTTTCCATTAAATAATTTAAAGATACAGGTTATTTCACGCCATCCAACCATAAAATTATCACGGCATGAGTCTCTTTATAAGTTTTCGTATAACCACATACTTTACATCGACTGAGATGTGTCACTTCGTGTTGCATATGTTTCTGAAATTCGATTATTTTTTCACATAAATTCGCTAGGAACATCACTGGATCCTCCTCCGAATTCTGACGAAATTGACTACCAGCAAATCCGATGATGTTAACAGCACTCAATGCTTTCGATCCTTCTTTATATTCTCGATGAAGTTCATTCATCACTGTACGTTCATCATCAGGTGTGAGTAGCAATGCTTGCCATAATATTGAGGAGTGAAATATGCATTGAATGATTGCATTTGCGTAACTAGACCCGCCACTAGAATTGCATAGGCCGTGAACAGATGGAATGCTAGTGCACGTTGTTTCCTCGGCTTGTGTTTCTTCTACTGATCCACTTTCGAAAGGCCATTGGGTATCCCATACCTTGTGCCAGTATTTATCGGGCAGCAAAATTTATCCCAATTCAGGTCGATATTTCGCTCTAAGTCTATTGTATTCATCAATCGCTGAGATGGATGCCTTCACAGAAGATGGATCGAAGTTGATCAGATGAACACCTTTTAGAGTAGTTACTTTTGAAAGCGCAACGTAAGTTTGACCACAAGAAAATATTGTTTGTCCTATATCCATGACAGCATTGCGCAAACTCAAACCCTGGCTTTTATGTATTGTAATTCCATAGCTCAGACAGATTGGAAACTATCGTCTCGAAATAAATGCACCACTCATGATTTCAAATTTCACCTCCAAACGTTCAATTGCATATTCTTGCCCAGATTCCAATTTTATGGTGATAGAGTTGATGTATTCTTTTATCTTATCAATGGATTTGGTGATGGATGTTACAACACCAATTGTTCCATTAACTAAACGATGTTCGATGTTTCGTCTTAACATGATTGTAGCTCCAATTTTGATAGTTATGATTTTCGCTAATCCAGCAGATGAACGGTCATCCTCTTCTGCCTTGTCCATAATTTTCATTGCTTTCTTCCTCAGACGGAAGTTGCGACAGTCTACTGAGTCTTCAGCGATAAGTACTATCTCTTCTGTATGAATTTCTTCCAACATTATGGTATTCAAACATTCGCATTGTTTACGTGTTGCTAGTAAACACACCGCATCTGGTGGCAAATTTCTTATGTACAGAGCTAGAAGATGGATGCGTTTTGAAGTTTTCGATGAGCTGATATCAAGTTTCTGCGTTTCCAATAATGCGACGTCTTCAGCTGTCATACTACCAACCCTTAAACGAGATAAAAGATTTCCATAGACTTTATCCTTCTGCTGACGCATATTGATTGTCAATTCATCATAGCTGAATAAATCGACCCAAAGATTGACACTACACATAGATCCCAACCGTTTTTCGACTTCATTTGATGGGATTTTCATATATGGTGGATCTTGACGAACAGGGGGTAGTTGTAACAAATCTCCGAACACGAGAATATGTTTTTTACCGAACCATCCATCAGTCTGTTCGAATGTATCAAATATTTCCATGAGTCATTGGTTGATGTACATCAAGGTAGTATTAGACACCATTGATACTTCATCAATGATGATGAGCTTGACGTCTCGCATCTGTTCACGCATTAGTTTCAATAAATCATCGGATAATTGCTTATATTTTGGGGTATCATCATGTTCTATTGGAAGTTGGAAGTATCTGTGAATAGTCAATCCATTGACATTATAAGCTGCAATACCTGTGGGAGCTGTAACTGCAGTCTGTCCATTCAACTCTTTAGCGATCCATGTTCAAATGACCTCAATTAAGAAACTCTTACCTGTGCCACCTTCACCGCTGATATAAAGGCGTAATATTTCCTCCTTGGAAGTCAAAATATGCTTCACTTTTTCGAATATTCTCTTTTGATCAACATTCATTTGGGATATCATGGCATCCAAATCTACACTCTTTGTTACTTTTTCATCAATATGATGGAATTCTTTCATAGCCATTTTGCCTTCCTTTGGATCATTCCCAACTTGTATGCCAGGTGATTGCGTTATCTCTTCATTAGATTTTTCCAGTTCATCACGAATTTTCTCGGAAATGTAATCTATTCCTCTTTGGAAATCTTCCATTTGTTTAGAATATTCACAAGCCTCTCTCAGGGACTCTTTTTCATTTTCAAATGCATCAGTATAAGTCGAAAAGCCTCTTTTCAACTCGTCTGTATCTCTCCATGGTTTAAACAGGAGTAATAACGTGAAGAAATATTTCTCAAGTTCAGTATTGATATCGTTTCTCCAGTGATTGATCAAATAACCTCGTTCACGTCTTTTCAAGAATAACAAAGAACCCAGAGTGTAGTATTCCACACCTTTAGCTTTCGGTTCTGATCTAACTAGATCATACCACTTGCAAAATTCGTAAAGACTTATAGACTCGAGCTCTTTTGGTCGATTGGGATAATGATCATCAATCAATGATGGACAAAATATATCTGTAGATTCTTTGTCTAGCTTAGCGATTTCCTCGTGATTCTTTACTTTTCGATTCCGTACCATCCTTACATCCAACCACTTAATAGTTGAAATTGATAACAGCGTATCGGAGGCTTCAAGAGCTCCGATTTCTCGATTGTGGAGAGCATGCATTCCAATATTCCATAATTTTTGCCTTACAATTTTCGTTGACGTTGCTTCCTTTATAACTGTTGAAGACTTCGAGACTTCATATTTCGCTGAATATTTCGTGCAGTATTGTGTCAAGAGTGATGATGATTCTCCAATGAATTGGATATCCATATTTCCTTCCCATGCTATGAGAATAGCAGGGTTGTAATCATTAGTGTTAATTTCTTTTTCGGTTCGTGGAAGATCATAAAATCTCGATTTGGTTTTGAGCTTCTTTCTTCCAGCAATTGAAATGGCAGGATCCCGGAGGATAAATTTGTCGGTTACAGGGCGAGGAAAACCAAATCGACATTTCTTTGTTATTTTCCCAGACTTCTCCTTTCGCGTGCGTAAGCCGTAACTGTTATGTTTATGATTTTGATGTGTGATAACTCGGCGATGTAAAATCGGTGAGATTTTTGGATCAGGCATTTTACAAGTTACATATTTCATTATAAATTCTGCCACTTCTTCATTTGAATTAATCCCAACAATTGGTGCGTCTTCGACCCACACTAATAAATGGAAATGCTGAATGCCTCGGCCTTGATATTCTCTTCGCCAAAAATAATGCTCAATTTCACCGATAGGATGACTATCTGATTGTAGAAAATCGAGTAAAGCGTAGAATTTCATATCAAGGAATCGAGACACTGAAACGGGATCCGCTGCAATGACTTCACCATCAGATAATTTGTCCAAATACGGCGTAGTGATTCTGCGGATACATAAGACTAAATCTTTCCAATGCCATTCTGCAGGGCTAACTGAAAAACCATGTAGCAGGTCCATAGTGTCTAGCCATGCACTTCAAATTATTTCGGGGCTTTCGCCAGTATTGTTCAGAATTACGAAGCCGTTCGAAAATTGTGTTCATGTTCCCTGCCACATCTCCCGTTTGTATTCCCTCAAGATACCCCCCAGCTGTATATTTTTGCCGTGGATTTGTCACGTGCAATGTGTGATAGATACCACTGTTCATTTGCCTTATATTATTGTTATTCAAAAGATAGAACAAATACTGTTCATTCAAACGGAAACGTGCTGTTCTTGAGCAAAAACGCATTTTTATATACTCCTGATCCGTAAGAGGGTCGTTACGTTCTTCCCATTGCCCGTTTTGTCCGTATGGATATAAATCTGGGAAACATACTAAATCTAATTGTTGCATATTATAATTCAGTGGTACGTCTCGTACTTTTTTCATTTGATGTAAATTACATACAGTATCATTCACTCTTTTGTCATGCATAGGATAAATTGTGTATTGTTCAAAACATGACGTTCGATCCAAAATTTGAGTTAACATGGGAGATACATGAGCACTCTTTTTATCGACAGATGGTGGTGATTGAATACAACTTTCTTCTTTTTTTTCATTATCATCGCTCAAAGATTGAGATGCTCTCTCATTGATCACATCAAGGCCTGCTCCGTCTATTGCTGATGAATTTTCTTTCAGTTCTCCTCTATTATTTGTTGGAGGGGAAAGACCTTCATTTGCAGCATTACCCTCTGCTTCGCCTTCGTTACCTTCAACGTCGGATTGAGTTTCACAATCATCTTCTGTATCACTTTCTCCTGACTCAATTGGATACTCAACATCATCAGCTATTAACAATTCCATCAAATTTGGAGCTGATTCAGACAGTTTAATATTCGCATAGAGCGGATTATTACGTTGCAACCATTTGAGGGCTGTGAATACTTTCTCCAGATTGACTAGGTTTTGCCAAATGACCTTAGCTTTGTTAGAGATTCCTCGAATCAAAATGTACAGTTGGTGATCTTTATTAATAGGATCAGTTGTTGAAGCTATTTTCTCCAGAGTTTCTGAAATTGGTAACGGTAAGTGAAATGTTTGTCCCACCAATTTCTGGACTCGCATGGAATGTGGTATGTTTCTTTTTTGAATGGTTCCCGCTCTTTGCACAACTTGAAATACCTTCGCTCTCTGGATGAGTATTTTCTCGTAATCATTCAAATTCTTCATTTCATCTGGAACATTAGTATGATTCAATATACAAGTTGGTGGTAATTTATTTTTACGCAATTTCCCTAAACAATAATCACATATATAGTCGCTCGAGAAAGACGTATGCTCCTTCACAAAATTCTGTAAGTCTTCCCAATACTTCGATGGGATTGGACTATGTAATCTATTAATCATTCTAACGGAACTTTTTGGATGCAATTTTTGGCACGATATACAAGCGTATTCAGCCATACCTCGTTTGTTCATGGCTAGGAAAGCACTTTTATACTTTGGCTGTATTTCATGTTCATTTAAATCATCGATTCCTGTCGAACGTGTGTCAAAGGATTGGCCTGATCTTTTTATCTCATTCGAGATCTGTCTCAATTTAGCTAGGTTCATTGAATCCAAAGCATCATCCAAATCTTCTACCTTTTTGAATGTTTCATCGAGTTTATACAAGAGTCTTTCAACATTTCTCACGCTTGGAAAGTGAGATGATAACATCTCGAAAGAAGACAATAATGAGTCACATGGATTTTGTTCAAGGTAACAATGGACCGGATGTCCTAACTTGTCTTCTGAATGTTTTGGAAAACAACGTTTCAAAAATTCTGGGAAAGTACGGAATTTTTGCGCTGCCAAAGTTTCGAGAAACTTTTGGTAATCTCCTAGTAAGCTTTCATCCTGCTTTACTTTACAATACTCATTGCATACCCATTGTGTATATTTTCTTCTATTTCTCACCAGGGGTAATATATTCATTGCGTGTCCCTTCGAATTCATTTCAATTTTGAATTCCTTAGGGATCTCAAATACGTATATCATTTCGGAAAAGAAGGATTCTGTCGATGCTGTATGCCTCGATTTTCCACAAAGATCAACTATTTTATTTCCATTTTTATTATCATTCCTCTCAGTAAGATGATAGTCTGCATTTTTTCGAAGTATATCCGCCCAACGATTCAAATCCTTCAAGTCATTTTTTCGTTATTCCACACACCATTTTACCATCTATTGAGCTTCTAGTTTACTTTCAGCGTGAACAGTTCCGTCAATTTTGCTGATTACCTTTGTCACTTCTTCTACGTATTGCTCAGGACAGACTTTAGTTGGAATTGTTTCCGGCTTCGCTTTACGATCCGTACAAGTACCTTTCTTCACGATGAATGAAGTTGGAGATTTTTTGTTGGGTTTTTCAGACACTTTCCTGTGCTTTTCTTTGAATGCAACTTTTCTTGGCTTTAAATCGGTGAGATTTCTGCGTTCTTCTTTGCTCGAATCTTCTCTGAGAGAATTATCATTCTTCTCAACTGTGGCAGGTTCGGCAATCTCTTTAGCTCTATTCCTATTCAAATCATGCAGCAGTGACTGAGAACCTATCTCTTCACATGGTATGACTAACTGACTCTGTGTAGAGTATTCGTTTAAATCATTTATTCTATTTTCATCTATATGTGAAGATGAAGATAGCTTCTCCGCCCTTACGCTCTCAACACAATCAGTAATTTTTGAAGCCTTTTTGTCCCCACGGCAACGGATTTGATATGCCTTTCGTTCTTTTTGTTGAATTTGATGTAGCGATAAGAGTGTCGGTGGATTGGAATTGGAGGTATGAGGAAATTGGGTGATCTTCATTGCCTGAAACATATTGATCAGGTGTCCCCGCATCAGTGAGTAATCATATCTGATATACTCCGGTTTTTCCTTAAATAATAACGATACTGCAAACGCTACGGTAAACACACCACAGTCAACATGATTCAATTGGTTTTGTACTGATATGAATCGTACAGAATTATTCGAGATACTAAAGAAGGGATAAAGAGTGCGCAGAAATTTTTTGAGATCGTCATGTAATGAGCGCCTATTTAATGAGTCATAAATGAAAATATTCCTACCATCATAGAAAGAATACACCCAATGTCTATACCCTCCTGTTTGTTCATTATCATTACTATATAGAATCTGAATATTTTTCTTCGCAAGAGGTATGGGTGCAATTTGCTCGAGCCTCTGCAAGAATAATGTATCTTGATGACAATAATCGGAATGATTTGATAATAACTTTCCAAAAAATTCCATGTGTTAACTTTTGAGTTGTTCACATCTACGAATTATCTCTATCCACTCGAGACCAAGCGGCGAAATCTGCACCCCGCATCCCTTTGTGGCCCGGCGACGTTTTTTGATTGGGGGTTCTTTGTCTTTGGACTTTTCAAATGATGTTTCATTGAAAACGCGTTTAGATTGAGATTCTCCAATGAAACGCCCATCGCCCGTGTTATTGTCATCATCAACCTCCATCGCGTGTGATTGATTCTTATCTCCTTACAATCGACCGTCAGCGGTCTGACTTTGGTCGATATACTGCGGAAGATTCTGATGATTCTTTACGATGGTTTGCTGGTCATTCGCTTGCAGATTCTCTTTATCTTCTTTTAGAAGTGATTCGAATTCCATTTCTTGATGAGTGGAGATTGGTGGGTTTTTTGGTGTGGCCTGAACTTGCACCGAAGAATTTCTGAGAACTGGGAACTCAGAGATTTTCCCACTATCGAAGATGTGCAATAAATGCTCTCGCATTCTCAACGCATCATATGTTATTGTTCCAGGGTCTTCCCCAAACGCAATCGACACGGGAAAAGCTATTGCAAAAAGCAATTTGTCACAGTCATACATATTTTGCTGTTGTTGAACTTTACAGAACTTCACGCCCAGTATATCAATTGGATAGAATGGGTACAGGGCTTTCAAATATTCAATATGTTTAGGATCGAGTTTGCGTCCATTATCAGAATCATAAATATAGATAGAATTCCCGTCATAATATGTACAAATCCAGTGTCCATTACGCATTTCTCCAGCGTCTTTATCTGAAAAATTTCCACTCATACTATGCAACAAATGTACATGATTCTTACAGGGATTGATCGATTCCATAAAATCCCGCAGCTGGAATTCCCAAGATTCTCGGAATTCGAATTGAAATTGTTGATGTAGTAATTGCGCAAAGTAGTCAATCTCATCATCAGATAATCAACCTTCTAGTCCCCTTGTTAATATTAAATTGCGATTGAACAAAGGCATGATTAAATAAACTAAAACAATTAAGTCTCAAAATTTATTCAATTTATTCAATTTATTTAGTCACTCTTGATGAATGAAATTCTACACACTTAACAATAGTACTGCCACACATTAACGTCTAATGAATTGATAAACACAGCTTGTGAATAGCTGAAGATGTTATAGCAACAGCTTCAATGAGCTGAGGGAGACAGCTTACGAAAGCTGAATAAGAAATGATAACAGCTTAGAGAAGCTGAAAACACAGCTTGTGAAAAGCTGAAAATCAGGGGAACATTGAGGGAAGATTTGATGAGAGAAAACTGAAAGAATGGAAAGGTCAAAGGAAGAATTCGAGGAGAAAGATACTACTGATAAAGAAAAGAAAGATAGTAAATAAAAAATATAGGTTAGAAACCTGAAACACCTCGGCTGGGGATAGAAAACGTGACCAGATCACCTACAATGAAAACACAATACATAAATACGAGAAAAACCGATCAATATTTCTTGAGTCGACATAATTAACTAAAATAATCATTTTTTTCTCATTTATTTACAAAAGTCTTACTCTAACACAACCAACTGAAGTATCACACAACACTGCACGACACGTGAACCGTCAATCAAGAGTCCAGTCGATTCTGAAATCAATTTACAGCGCCATCTGACGCTGTAAATCTTCTCAATTTTTCTGTAAAACTCCCGAATTTTCTCGAAAATCCGTGAATTTTCCCAATTTTTCGATAAAACCCCCGAATTTTCTCAAACTTTCTCGAAAATTCGTGAATTTTCTCAATTTTTTGTTAAAACCCCCGAATTTTTCAATTTGTCTATAAAACCACCGAATTTCTCGAACTTTCCAAACAAGCCATGAATTTTCTCAGTTTTCTTAGAAAATCCCCGAATTTTCCCGAACTTTCTAGAAAACCCTCGAATTTTTTCAAAAACTCGAGAATTTTCTAGTTTTTTCCAGAAGGTTCTACAATTTTCTAGAAGTTTCTACGAAACTAATTAACACTGAAAATTCCATTGGAATCCATTCAGTCGTTTTTATTATGTAAGGAGAAGATAAGAAGAAAAAGAAGATTATAAAAGATGGAAAAGGAGATAAGAAGATAATAATAAGAAGAAGAAGAAGACAATGGGAACAAGGGACGCAGAGGAATTATTGGACGAGAGATTTTACAAGGTCCATTGTTTTATTTCCAAAACTCTGTACAAACTTCTTCTAGTCTTCATTTTTCATTGAACACATTATGTTCTTAATTACTTAAATATTAATTCATATTTTATGTTTAACATACTTCACATTTTAAATCACATGTTCCTATTTTTTAAAGTTTTTCTCAAAATAATATTTTAACAAAGTTACGTTTTAGACTCTACATAGACTATTTCACATTTTATGTTTAACAGACTGTACATTTTAAATCACATGTTCCTATTTTTGAAGGAAGTGAAGATCATTTTGTGATGATATCTCTGAATCTAGAAGAGATAGCGAAATTTTTATAAGAACCTTATTCGTAGAACAGAAATAGAACTACAAAAATGGTCCTTATAAAAATGGAGCTATCATCTGGTGTTCGAAATACAGCCTAAATCTCCATAATGGTCACGGTCGACTAACTCGGCCATCTCCGAAAATCTCCGTGAACTTTCGGGTCAACGGACACAGGTCAGCGCGGCACCTGTTTCTCTCCCCCAAGAATCTCCCAGCTCTGCGCCTGCCCCTAGCAGCACCTCTGCCCCTCCCTCTTGGAGCAGGCTCCTGAGGATCCTGAGCCAGTTGAGCAGCATTGCGTCGATCGAGACGCACCTGCCTCTGCAGATCAGCAATCTGTCGACCAAGCTGCTCCACGTGGTGGAGTAGAACATTAGGGTCTGGATGATGATGTGGGGCAGGGTTCTCTTGGTCCCTTGGCTCTGGTGGTGGCGAAGGCTGGCGTCGTGGTGGCGAAGGTGGAAGTGGGGGTGGGGATGGTGGTGGACCAGCGTCCCAGGAATCTCTTAAAGAGAAAAAATGAATAAAATTTGGTTTCAACAGTTTATCTCTGAATCTAAAGGAGATAGCGAAATTTTTAGCAGAATCTTTTTTGTAGATCTCATTCTGTTCTACAAAAAAGGTCTGTTTGGTGAGGAATCTGAATTTTGGGTGGATGCAGGTTAGGCGTGGGATTAGTGGAAGAGAGTCGAGCCGGTGAATAACTGATCAAAATATTTTATAAAACCACTAAATTTATTGCGTGCTAGAAGCACCAAAGTCACGGTTTTTATGTACACTGTTGAAGATCTGGTTAACTAATTGATTATTGTCTGTGAAGTAAATTGATAATTTGCTGAACACAATTGAATTGTAATTGAACAAATGAAATTGGTTGATGTACTGAACTCAAAGTAATTTTGCTTAAATGCGTGAATTTGACTGACTTAGACCGTGTCTCAAATAATACTGACTGGGGGGTGACTCTTCCGGGTCAGTGGCTCGCTGACCGTTGACCCGAAAGTTTACGGAGATTTCCGAAATAGTTCATTGAAGTAGTTGATGTCTAGCTGCGTTTCAAACACCCCGGGGGCATTCACTGTCTGCGATGGTGAATTTACTGAGTGTCTTGTTGATCATCTGGAGTTGGTTCTGCAGGTGGTTGATCTGATGGCAGTAGACAGAGTTTGGTGATGGCTCTGTCGAACTCTGAATACGTCGTTCTGAAGTTGGGTGGGTCTGGTGACCCATCTATGTGCCTGGCTGGTTGGATTTTCGCTGTTCTTACTGTCACGACCCTCGTGAGCCCGTCTGCTCCTGGTCGTGCTGCGATGACTCTTGCGATTGGCCATTGGGCTGGTGGATGATTGTCATCCATCATCAGCACCATGTCGCCAACCTTGATATTCTTTTGTTGACTTTTCCACTTGTAGATTGACTGGTAACGTTGAAGGCACTCTCTGGACCACCTGGACCAGAACTGTTGAGTTATCTGGGTCACCAGGTTCCATCTCTAGATTTTATTGACGTTCTTATCTAGGAGTGATGGTTTTGGTATGAGTTGAAGGGGCTCTCCCACCATGAAATGTCCTGGGGTGAGCGTCTGGAGGTCTTCTGGATGATCTGACATCTGACAGATGGGTCTGGAGTTAAGACAGGCCTCTATTTGTATTATTACGGTGTTGAGTTCCTCATACGTCAGTGTTGATGGCCCCAGCACTCTCTTCAGGTGATGTTTCGTTGATTTTACTGCTGCTTCCCACTTGCCACCGAAATGGGGTGCCCTGGGCAGTGAAAAACTCCATTGTGTCCCATTGGAGGCAAGTACTGACTGGATTCGTTGATTTTCTCTGGACTCTTGGTGATAGAGCTTCTCAAGGAAGTCTGATGCCCCAACGAATGTCATTGCATTGTCACTGTACATGATAGGGATTCCACGTCTTCCAGTGAACCTTTTATATGCTCCAATAAAGGCCTCAGTCGTCTGTCGGTTGACTAGCTCTAGGTGAACGGCTGAGGTGGTGAAGCACACGGAAACTGCGATGTGAACGTTCCCTGGTTAAGCGTTCGTGGGCCTCCACTTGAGGATGGGGAATGGACCGGCGTAATCCACCCCTGTGTGGAGAAATGCTCGTGCTGGTGAGATTCTTGTTGAGGGTAACTGGCCCATCTGCTGTTGAGTCTGTCTACCTCGGTGTCTAGTGCAGACGGCACAGCGTAGGATATACGCCCTGACGGTGCCTCTGCCTCCGATGATCCAGTAGTTCTCTCTGGTATATGCTAGCGTGAGTTGAGTCCCTCCGTGGAGAGTTCTGCGATGAGCTTCTTCTATCACTAGCGTGGTGAATCTGGACTGTCGAGGCAAGATTATGGGGTGAATTTCATCTGGGCTCAACAAGGAATTTTTGAGCCGTCCTCCAAGTCTCATGATGGTCTGCTCGTCTAATGTTGGAGTCAGCCTGGCTAGTGGGTGACTTCTTGGAAGTTGACGGTCTCTCTAACAATCGAACTGCTGGTGAAAAGTACTGTGACTGTGTTACCTTTACCCAGAATAATCTTGCGTCGTTGAGCTCTGCTGTTGTCAGCACAGGTCCCGGGGGCACTGGCTGCCTGCTGAATCTGTCGATGGCTCTGTTGATTGTCGCTGATACTGCTAGGAGTTTGGCCATCGTGCTGTACCTGTTGAGGATCTCTGCTATTTTGATAATTCTCGGTACAGCTGGGTGTGTTGGTGATGGTCTCGACTCCTTGGCCACCTCTGGAGTGTCCATTACTGGAGCGTCTATAGTTGATTGTGGCCAATCCTCTGGATCCTTATTAAGCCATTCTAGCCCTGACCACCACAGTTGATGATCTGCTAACTCTGTCGGTGATATTCCTCTGGAAGCGCAGTCAGCTGGATTTTGTGTGCCCCTGATGTGTCTCCAGTGGGCTGTTGGTAGAGTTTCTTGGATTTTTGCGACCCTATTGCGCACAAAATCCTTCCATCTTGATGGGTGGCTTCGGATCCATGCTAGTGTGGCTGAGGAATCTGACCAGAGGTGGATTTCTACCTGGTCTTTGGCGAGTTGAAGCATCTGACACGTTGACGACACTAGCTGGGTCAGTAGAAGAGCTGCTGTGAGCTCTAGACGTGGGATCGTGATCTGTTTGATGGGTGCTACCTTGGTTTTCGCACATATCTGGACTGTTGATGTCTGATTGTTGAAGTTCTTGGTGCGAAGGTAGACTACTGTACTCATGGCGACTGTTGAGGCATCAGCGAATCCATGAATTTGAATTTCTGCTGTTTCTGTTGAGAGTCTTAGCCATCTGGGTACAGTTACTCTGTCTAGACTGGTGACATCGTTTCTAAATAATTTCCAGCCGTTGATGTACTCATCTGGAAGCTGATCATCCCAATTCGTTTTGAGCTTCCACAGCTCTTGGAGTAGAATCTTCCCTCTGATGACGATTGGAGCGATGAATCCCAATGGGTCCAAGATTTGGGCTATCTCTGATGAGACAACTCTCTTGGTGATCGTCGACGAGTTGAAGTCTCTGGATTTATACCTGTATGTGTCGGATGATTGATGCCAACACATTCCAAGGACCTTGGTGACTGATTCCTCAAACTCGATAACTGCTGATTCTGGTGATAGACCTAATTCTTGGAGCGCCTTTGGACAATTACTGCTCCACTTCTGGAGAGCGAAGCCCCCTGCTTGGCATAGCCCCTGTAGTTGAACTGCTATCTCCTTTAGGTCCTCTGGTGATTGAGCACCGCCGTATATGTCATCGACATAACGACCCCTGGTGATTGTCTCAACGGGAAAACGGCGCCCTTCATCCTCTGCTAGTTGTTGGAGGACTCTCAATGATAGCCATGGTGAACAATTGAGACCGTAGGTGACTGTGGTGAGTTGATAGGAGATCTGCTGGTTACTGTCATCAACCCACAGGATTCTCTGTAGGTCCCAATCGTCCTGGTGAACTCGAATCTGCCTGAACATCTTCACGATGTCTGTGCCAAAGACGAGTCTGTGACGTCTCATCCAGGTCAGGACGTCCATGGCGTTAACCTGCAACTTTCCACCAGAATGTAATATATCGTTTAGTGACATACCTGAGGAAGTTGCACTGGAGCCGTTGAAGACGACTCTCAGCTTCGTGGTGACCGCATCCTCTCGCAGAACCCCGTGGTGCGGAAGATAGTAGACTGGATTAGGTTCTGGAGCATCCGGCGCCTTCTGCATATGTCCCAAGTGCTCGTACTCGGTGATGAACTCCTTGTACAAGTGGGAATATGCCTCATTCTTGTTGAGTCTGCTGATGACTGACTGTAGTTGACGTGAGGCCTTGTTTCTCGACTCGCCGAGCGCCTCTGGTGCTGTCTTCAAAGGAAGCCTGATTATATAGCGTCCGGTGTCGTCTCTACTGTGGGTCTATTTGAAGTGTTCTTCACACTCCATTTCCTCTGGTGATAGCTCTGAATCTTCTGCTTTGTGAATTGGCAGCTCTTCCTGGACCCAAAATTTCTGGAGAAGCTCTAGTAGTTGTTCGTTAGTGGATTCCATTACAGCTGATAAGGAGACCCATTTAGAACAACCGGTGCAGTTGATTGGACCCGATAGTATCCAACCAAATGCTGTGCGTTGGCCAACTACCTGTGTTTTGTTAGACTTGACAACTTCATCCATGATGATCCGCCCATAATTATCAGCCCCTAATATTATGTCGATTTGTCCAGGCCTTAAGTAGTGAGGATCGGCTAGGTGGAGGTCTTGCAGGGAGCATGATGGGGGAATGATGGCAATATTGCCGTTTCTTTAGAATGTGGGCGATGATCTTGACTGCATTCTGCCCGTTGAGTGCCTCGATGATGACCGAAACCATTTCCTTCGTGTTTCCGGAATTAATCTCGCCAATTCCGATTGATTCCAGTGTTGTTGATGTTCTCTGAAGATGTAGTTGACACGCTAATTGATCGGAGATGAATGAGATCTCTGAGCCTTGGTCAATTAACGCTCTGGCTTCGATGTTGAATCCCTTTGGTGATTGTACTCGTACCTTTGCTGTTGCTAACAGCACTGATTGTTGATCAGACTCTGCTGACTGGCTATTGTTCTCTGCCCTCTCACTAATCTGCTGATTGTTGATGTTCACTGCTGCTGTTGATGTACTGAGGTTTTTCTCCTTTGGCAAAACGTCGGTTGTTGGCCTGAGAGCAGTGAGTTGACTCGTTGATGGGACTGGTGTGTGCTGTGCAGGCTCTGATCCCGAGGTATATCTGCTGCCGCCATGAATCAGCGTGTGGTGACTTCCATTGCACTTGTGACATGTCTTCTTGGAGGTGCACCTTGATTTGATGTGTGGTCCCAGACAGTTGAAACAGAGGCCATGGGCGACCACAAACTCGTTCCTCTTTTGTGGTGTCATCTGGTTGAATTTGGGACAGTCTGAGATAAAGTGCCTCTCATTGCAACATGCGCAGCAAGTTCGTGGGAGAGGTCTATCGGGATTCTTTTCCTCCTGAGGTTGTTGACTGGCTGCTGCGTACGAACTCTTTTTCATCGATGATTTCTTCTTCTTTGCGTTGAGTTCCTGTGATGAATGAAAAGATTTTCCTGCGCTGATTCCCCTGGCGCAAGACTCGATGAAGGTAGCAAATTCCTGAAGGCTTGGGAAATCCTTGGAGTCTCCAAGTTTGAGTTCCCATTGCTTTAATGTCTCCTCATCCAGTGATTGTCTGAGAACATGTGCTATCAGCTGTTCAACGAGGTTCTCCTGAGATAGGCCTTCAACCTCCTGGAGCTGATCCAAGGTCTCCGAGGCTGCTGCTGTGTTGGCGGTGAGTTTCTCTGAGGTAACCTTGGTGATCTTGGGGAGGTTGAGGATCCTGTTGAAAAGTGTCTGAGCGACGAGCCTTGGGTCTTCGTATTTCCTCCTCAGCTTCTGCCACGCCTTCTCGTAATTTTCGGACGTGGCGGTGAAGGTGGAAATTAATGCTGCTGCTGGTCCCTTTAGGCATTCTTTTAACCTGACCAGCTTCTGCACTGGAGGGATTGAGATCTTCTGCGCAACCAGTGACTGGAAAAGGTCACTGAATTCCTTCCACTGCTCAGGTTTACCACCGAATGTTTTCAATCCGATCCTCTTGAGTTGATTGTCCTGATGATTGTCTGTTGAGTGACTCGAAGAGGGACTGATCCCGCTCTTCATTGAGTTCGTCATCCTTGTCGATAACCGTGTTGGTGCTCGACATGGTAACGGGTCAGAGGTTATCAATGTAGGTAACATACTGACTGCTACGTTACCGACTCTGGTGATCTCTGCTGGCGCTGGTGATTGGCAAAATGGCGCGACACACGATGCTTCGGTGGGAGTGGCTTCTGCTGGTGAATCGCTGCGGTGATGCCCGATCACTCCCGAATGTTGTCGGACCTTATTGACGCCCTTGAGCTATTGGGTGTCTTGTTGATGATCTTTGTTTACACTTTTAGGCGTCGCACTCAAACGTTCTGAACTTGGTCGTGTGAACCCCAAAATGGCGTCACACGACGCGTCTCTTTTTTGCCCGACACTAATCGACGCACAAAACCCGCGATCCGGCTCGAAGGACCAGTGTTTGGTGAGGAATCTGAATTTTGGGTGGATGCAGGTTAGGCGTGGGATTAGTGGAAGAGAGTCGAGCCGGTGAATAACTGATCAAAATGTTTTATAAAACCACTAAATTTATTGCGTGCTAGAAGCACCAAAGTCACGGTTTTTATGTACACTGTTGAAGATCTGGTTAACTAATTGATTAGTGTCTGTGAAGTAAATTGATAATTTGTNCCTTATTGACGCCCTTGAGCTATTGGGTGTCTTGTTGATGATCTTTGTTTACACTTTTAGGCGTCGCACTCAAACGTTCTGAACTTGGTCGTGTGAACCCCAAAATGGCGTCACACGACGCGTCTCTTTTTTGCCCGACACTAATCGACGCACAAAACCCGCGATCCGGCTCGAAGGACCAGTGTTTGGTGAGGAATCTGAATTTTGGGTGGATGCAGGTTAGGCGTGGGATTAGTGGAAGAGAGTCGAGCCGGTGAATAACTGATCAAAATGTTTTATAAAACCACTAAATTTATTGCGTGCTAGAAGCACCAAAGTCACGGTTTTTATGTACACTGTTGAAGATCTGGTTAACTAATTGATAATTGTCTGTGAAGTAAATTGATAATTTGTTGAACACAATTGAATTGTAACTGAACAAATGAAATTGGTTGATGTACTGAACTCAAAGTAATTTTGCTTAAATGCGTGAATTTGACTAACTTAGACCATGCCTCGAATAATACTGACTGGTGGGTGACTCTTCCGGGTCAGTGGCTCGCTGACCGTTGACCCGAACGTTCACGGAGATTTCCGAAATAGTTAATTGAAGTAGTTGATGTCTAGCTGCGTTTCAAACAAGGTCTATACAAAAATTTCGCAATCTCATCCAGATTCCAAGATATTCGTCAAACAAAATCATTCATCATAAAAGATATTTTCATTACAATATTCAAATATTAAAATTCAGTAACGACGTCATGAACGAGCATAAGTTTAATTCCAGGCTGTGTTTTTGATGGATATCTCCAAATCTAATGAAGATTATTCATTAAAAACTCAGCCTGGGGTTGAACTTACGCTTATTAATCACTTCTCTACTGAATTTCAGTATCTAAATGGTGTAATGAAAATATCTTTAATGATTTTGTTAGTAGAAGTCTTGGAAGCTTGGAGGTTATGTTTACTATCTAGGTGGAAAAACAGGATGAGTTGATGGTGATTAGAGATCACTTGTTGGAGAATATCTCAGAATATGGACGAGATGGCGTAATTTTTGATACAACATTTTTTGTAGAATGAAATGAGATCTACAAAAAATATCTTAACAAAAATTTCACTATCTCGTGTCGATTCAGAGATTATTCATCAAAAACTAATTTCCAATCGAATCATGATACACGATTTCACACTGAACTTCACTCTTAAATTATTAATCCCCACAGTTACTAATTTTATTTTATCAATTTAAGACCGATATTTTATTTTTTTACGATTTTTCGGAAATAATTCACGCAATTTTCCCTCTCACATTCTAACAAACAAAACTCAAAAATCATGGTCGAACACAAAGTGAATTCGCCCCCTAAAAACATGTCCAATAAACAAAGTAGATGACCGAATCTGCTCCAAATATTAACGCGGATAATTTAATACATTAATTAATATTTAGAAACTTACCAGATCGTCGTCATCCTGGGCAAATGCCGGAGCTGGGTTGTTGGCGTCGTTGTCGGCCATGTTGATGGGTTAAAAGCACTGAACTATAGGTATACTGAATATAGGTGGTGCTGAACAAGGATAGGTTGGGACCGGTTTTGTTTCTCTCTCTGGCTAAACGTAGACAGCTTGCCTCTCACATGCGCTGTCTAGGTACTATACTATGTCTATGCCAACACTTCACTGCACGAGATTAATGTATAGTGTTGCGTAGGGTCCCTAGATCACCGCCATATTAACTAGCCAATGGCCAATCACGATATCGCATGATCGAGATATAGTATAATTCAACGACGATTGCACCCGTGTATTACACTACACTGTTGGCAATCGCTGAACGCGAAAAATGAGAATTCGAGTCGCGCTGCCAACTCAGTGGCTCAAGTGTAACCCGTTAGTTATTGGGGATAATTGAAACGCGAGAAATGTGTATGATAGCTCGTTGCTATGTGCATATCTTCGTTAATATTCAACTAATTAAACCGATAATTGCATCAGTGGAAAGCTGATATGCGATTTATATGATGTAACTAAGACCAGTTTTCGTCTAAATGATCGCGTAAATTTATTAATAAAAAAAATGGATTGGAGGTAGTGGAAGGGGAAGTTGTGTGGTGTATAGATACTTGGTAGCTCTCGGTTGGAGTCGTATAAAACGTGTACTTATCCGATACGCTACCGCGTATCTCGATGGTTTGGATCCGCATTTGGAGTTCGTTCATGATCATGAACTGCATGGGGTGCGGGCCTTTCTGTATAAGGCAGCAGATACCCCAGCAGATTCCCTCGGTCTGGAGTTTCGTCGTGGTCGAGATGGTCAGTTGCCTCGCGATTCACTGGTCAGCATGACCAAGTCTCGGCGGAGAGCGGCCATCAAGGAGGCGGAGCAGTCCACCTTGCTCCGTCAGCACGTTGACAAGCCCATGCATGGCATATTCTTTCGTCATGTGGAAAAGCAGGGTCTGTCCGTGCAGCTGACTTTCTCTTGCTTGAAGTCTGTTAACTTGATGTCCGAAACGGAGAGTTTCATATGCGTGTGTCAGGACGGCGTTATAAACCCCCTGGTCTGTCGGAGTCGCATTATGGGGTTGTAAGTTGCAGATACTCGATGTCGAGCTTGTAGACAGTCCCCGGAAACTCTAACGCGTCTTTTATCGTCTTGTCCGCCATTTGCGATTACGAGTTATATTCATCGTCATAATGCGGCTTTGAGAGTACTGTACTATCATTTGCGGTACTCTTATGGAATAGACTGAACGCCGGTGCTCCATTACGTTCGAGGAGATATTGAGTCCGTCGTCGTGAATGAGAGGTGTAAGATCTATTGGAACTTCTCATTCGGGACTGTCAGGCTTATCGCTGCAACTAAACCTGACATTGTCCTCTTTGATTTCGATGACAAAATCATCTATGTCGTTGAGTTCTCAGCTCTGGCTGAAAGCAATATAACATCTAAAGAAGAGGACAAGCGTCTCAAGTATGAACCACTCCTGTTTGAGCTACGTCAACTGAACCGAGGCTCCAGAGTATAATTGGTTGTCCTCATTATAGGCTCTCTGCACTATTGCAGAGCGATTAGGAGAAGTTTGTTTCGCTTAGTTTGCTGGGCAGTCTTCGAGGTGAAGTCGGAGCCCTCGAGGATCGTTCATTCGAGAAGATGGAAAAAACAATTCAACATTGGAGCCAATGGGAGTTGCTGACACAAAAACGTAAATATCTTGGTAACTAGAATCGATAAAGTGGCCCCTTTTCATGTGGATGTCGACTTATAATGATCATCTAATCCATACGTATGTACTTATATTTGGGGGACTAATACTCGAGTCATTCATCTTTAAAACCGGCAACCTCTATGGTCATTTCCAAAACCGTGTTTTATTTCTGCTTCAATTTCCAGGACATATGCAGCCCGAATTTCATTTCCACCTTTTGCATCTGACAATAACGTTATCAGCAGATGCGGTAGTATCTTTGGTCGAGTGATTGCGCAACAGAGTCTACCGTACTCCTACCTCGCTAAATGGAGCTCCATAATTCAATTCGAGGAAACGCAATGAAATTTTTTTTTTCGTTAACAATTTCATGAAAACAAACACAAAATTGTACAATTATTTTGAAAAATACCATCTCGCCAGATTTCCAAAGGAGGTGAGAAATCAAGAGGCCTTATGAGTCGATGCAGTCGAATGTCAATTATTGTTGAAAATAAACCATAATAAAAACACTCGGATACATCCACTTTTCCCTTCTCTCCAGGATGCATTCAAGTATTGTTATTATTTGTTATTTCCAACATATATTCATATCCGAATGCATAGGCTTATAGGGTCTCTTGATTTACAACTTTTTTTTCCAAATTTAGTGATTACTCGGCCACTGGTTTCGATCCCAGTTTCGATTCCCGCCATAAAGTTATTCAAATTTCATTTCCAATTTCGTTTCTCGTAATAACGTTATTATTTCGTTTCGTTCAAGATCCGAGAAGCGAAACGAAAGACTAATACAATTTTTACGCTCGTCTAGCTAAAGTGAACACATCATCAGTCCAATATTTCTACCATAATGAGATATCAGAAGGGAAAAATCTTCAGAATTGGAATTCACTTATATTAATCATGATAATTATTATTTTTCAATAAATAATCGTTCATAAATGTTGAAAGTCCTATGTCCCTACGCTCGTTCACTTGTCCCCGTGCACGTTTCACAAATGTCCCTATCCTCGTCTCGTGATTTGTGTTATATGGAACGGTGATAACCGAACTATTTACATCGTGTGTATCCAATTTTGTGATAAAACAATATTAAAAAATATCTCGAGGCACAAACTTATACTTCAATATCGTCCAACCTTTCAAATGTTTTTCTCATCTGTTCAGTATGTTACCTGTTAATAGCACGGTACAACAAAATAAGGTCAAGTTTTTACCAAAGATAAAATTTACACTACTTATACATTCTTGAACGCTGAATCCAACGGTTTTTGCAAATTTCCTCTAGAACGTCAGGTTTTAGAGAAAAAAAATGTTAAAATTGTGAAATTTGTCAAAAATGAACTTTTTCAAAAAATTCTAATTTAATGAATTTTCGACAGAATTGACTGGAAAAAAATAGCAGAGTATAGGTGAAAAATTATTTTATCCGTTAAAATAAACCGCTTCCAAAAAAAATCCTAAAATTATTAAATTTGGTTAACTGTTGATTATGTGAACTCTCGGAAGTTGGCTTCGTATATATGTCTAACCTCCTGGAATTTATTCAATAAGCACGTGGTTATTTTTTCAAAGGCTCAAGGTTATAAAAATGAACTGTGAGAAGGTTTTTCAGTGGACTTCTCAGTTTAAAGTGATATAGGCTGCCTTTTAAGAGGAAAATTGTGAATCCGGGAACTACCGTTGGGAGGCTGAAACGTGAAATGCAAGGTATTTTCTTTCTATCACCTATTGGTGAATTCCTCACACCCACATTTGCGTCCATTTACTATTTTATTCATCATATGGTCTTACTCCATAAACACGATGAGGACCCACGAAGCCCCCAGGATGACAGTTCCATGTCCCTCATAGTTTATATCCCCTGGATTGGTTCAGCAGACATGCCGACTTACTTCCCACATTTTCCCTTTTTCTGAATCTAATTTCTATCAACAGTATCTATTTTGGGATTTCTATTCATAGTTTGTATGTCCCTAACTTCATTTTTTGTATGTAATTTAATTTATTACTCGAGAAATTAACGTTATATTTTGAAAATAAATTCTCTCATAAAGAAATGAATACTTTTGTATGTATTTCATCAAATGAACCCTCGGGTATTCACGGTAACCCATCAAAATTCATCAAAATTGCATCAGAGTGATGAATGCTAGTATACCATCAGGATAGAATTTTAGAGTACTTCAGGGTGAAGTTTCAAAACTAGCTGTAAAGCATAAATAAAAGTAAAAGTAAGCATCAGAGTAAAGAATAAGAGTAAAGTCAAGGATAAGAGTTGAGCAAAGGGGTTTTGCATTTAATCACAGAAGAAGAAAAAACGAGTTTTGAACATTGAATATGAAAAATTGGCATCAACAAGTTTTTCGTCGTTTTACAGTTTCTGCGTTCTGAAAAGAGATCCTGTAAGATTTGCGTTTGTGCTCCGTATCATCATCGCTCATTAAACTCCAGCAATAATCTCCCAACGTATGGAGTATGGACTTTCCTTGATATCGCTTTTCCATTGTCGCGATGTCCTGGTGGAATCGTTCTCCATGTTCATCGCTGACGTCGACTAGCTTCTCCGAAAAAAAATCTAGATGAGAATGTAAGAAGTGAATTTTCAGAGACATGTTAATCCCCATTTGCTGAAAATTCACAAGCATCTGTTGCACAATTCCTCCGTAGTGTAGTGAACGACGGCTTTCAAGGAACTTAGACAAGACCTTCTTCAATGAGCGCCATGTTTTCAGCTCAATCTGATTCAGGGTTTTCTCGAAATCTTTATATTTTGCAATTAACTTGCGGATTTGTGGGCCAATAAAAACTTCGGCTTTAATTTTGGTGTCACTCAAGAGTTTTTAAGTAGGCAAATGCCGGTTCGCCCTTCTGGAGTCTTTTCACTAAGCTCGATATGAGTCCAAGTTTTATGTGCAAAGGAGGTAAACAGATTTTCTCTGATTCAGTGAGTCGCCCAACAATATTCCGATTACCAGGGATGAATTCATCGCGTCGCGGCCATTCTTTAGTTTGATAATGGCTCTCTCTGTCCCGACTGTCCCAATAGCATAGAAAGCAGCTGTATTTTGTGAATCCCAGTTGCATCCCCATGACGAGTGTGACCATCTTCAGATCAGCACAGATGAGCCACTTGTATTCCCTGTACTGAATCTTATCAAGGAGGAGTTGCACGTTTGCATGGTTCTCTCCCAATGACGTAGAGTACGCAACAGGCACAGAAGGGTGAATATTACCAATGTGAAGGAGTACAGCCTTTAAACTGGTGCGAGAGGAATCGATGAGGAGGCGCCAAGCCTCTGGATGATGATCATGCCCCAGACTTTTCATAAGGCCATCCACATTGGAGTAATAGAAAAGCTCTTTCTCTTCCACGAAATACTCACGAAAGGTCTGATCTCGATGACGGAAATGGCTGGTAGTAACCCTAGGTTCTAAGACGTTGAATACTTTGAGAACCGAACCCATGTACTCCGATTTTCCCTTCGTGAGGTTCAAGTCATGAGACCTGGTTTCACTAACACCGGTGGTACTTCTTCTATGTAATTTTCGTCTTTGGAAATGTCTTCTGTGTCGTCTGGGTCGGTGCACACAGGTGCTTCTGCAGCAACAGGCGTGTCCACCGATGTTGTATCATTCATCCCTTGAAGTACAGGTACCATCGCCGAAAATGATGATGGATCCAATGATTTTACGGTTGGATATTGGAGTCTTCTTATTTTTACGAAAATATCCGTATGTGTTTGTCAAGCAAAAATAACAGTCTGTGATGTGATCATATTGTTCTCTCCATATCGCTGGGACGTTGAACGCAAGTTTTATCTCCCTGGTTTTTACTGATACCTGTAGCAGGATGCGACAAGAGCAGCAGCACATTGATGGAGTCCAGCGTTTGTCCTGGTTACACATGGATCGGCTGAACACGATCTGATAGGCTTTGTTCACAGCAGGGGTGATATTTCTCCTCTGTGATGTAGGGATGAATTGTGCACAAACGTAACAGACTGAATCGAGTGAGTTTTTACATTTTCTCGACGTTTCTAAGGAAATTGCGAACTGTTAGAGAAGACAGTTCAATCCTGAAGTTGCTCATGGGTTACCCTCCGAAATTCTTCTGTTAACCCTCCTGAACTGGCGCGTAGAGCGGCACGCCACCGCCAACTACTCAACCTATAGGGCGCCGCTGCAGTGCAAGTGAGAGCTAAGAGATCTAGCCAGTTCAGAAGGGTTTTGATGGAACGAATGTGGAGTGATGACAAGGGTCAAGCAGAAGGGTTGAGATTACAAAGGTCAAACGGGTGAGAAAAGTGAATTCCTAGAAGGGTCAAATGGGGAGACGTGCAGGGAGATTCAAACGCAAAAGACAAGTCAGTCGACGGCTAGGGTCTCGAAATCTTGTAATTAAGGTTTGTATTCTCTCCATTTGCCCCTTGCGGTTACCTCCTATCATCACTCTAGTCGTCTCTCCACTCGCTCCACTTATCTCTCCCGCTTGACTTTTATGAATTTTTCTGTTTCTTCCCTATCTAGCATCAATTCTCTGGGATAAAGTTATCAAAATACAGAACTTGTCAACTAAAGAATATTTCCAGCCCTCTTTCTATTGTATAGTGATGCCGCGAGACACGAGAGAAACGAGACGAGACGAGACAAACGAGACGAGAGACATAACGAGACGAGAAAATTTATTTCAGAAACTTGATTTATTGTAATTTTTTGCGTAGAAAATTAATTTGACAATAAGAAATAAAGCTAGTGACACACACACGATAAAAAAAATTCAGGGATGATTCCAGCCGATGAAAATTCCGTGTCAGGAGGGGAGTCAAGTTGGAAAGTAAATTTGCATGACCAATGAAACAGTCCAGAAGCCGCATAAACGATGAGGGGCATGAAACGGTCATCCTGGGGTCTTTGGGGACCCTCCGAATAAAAAATAAAATAAAATAGTGAATGTAAGCCAATTTTACGCTGGATGATAGAGAGAAAATACCTCATATTCAACGTTTCAACCACCCAATGGTAATTCCAGATTTTCCTTTCAACCGGCGACCAATATCAATCCCAACTGAGAAATTCATTAAAAACCTCCTCACAGTTTATTTCCATAACCGTGAGTCTTTGCAAAAATAACCATGTGCTTATTGAATAAATTTCAGGGGATTCGAAATATATACGAAGCCAACTTCCGAGAGTTCACGTAATCAACAGTCAATTCAACCAAATTCATGAATTTTAGGATTTTTTTGCAGCGAAATCACGTCGCGGAATTGGAAGAGGTTTATTCAAACGGATGAAATAATTTTTCTACATATTTATTTATTTTTATTTATTTACATAACTGCCTATTTACATAGACTTCTCCATCTTGAAAACTTTAATAATCCAGCCAAGCGTCAGAGAGACCACCTTCACTTCAACCGGGGCAACTGATAGTTCCAATCTGACCAAATAATTGGGCGTACATCTGGGAAGTCTGAATAGTTTTTTGAAATAATAAATTTGCGTCGTCTCGAGAATCGCAACATATTTGAGCCCCCAAAGAGGTAAACCATATAACAACGTGGCAGTGACAATACTGTCGTAAATTTTCAAATTGCTAGGGAAAGAGTCGGATTTGATTTTAGTAAGAATTTTCAGAACTGACCCACAAGCGATCCTTGCTTTCTGTGAAATCTTTTTTGCAGTTTGGGGACCAAATATTGAATTTGTGAAGTGCACACCCAAGTATTTATACTCCTTGACGAACACTATATCATCCAGACCAAATTTTATAGAAGGGTTCCTGGCTGCTCTACGGCCATTCTTGCAAAGTAACATTTGAGTTTTAGCTAAGTTGACTGTGAGCTCTTTGAGGTCCGCGTACTCTTTAAAGATATTGATATTGCGTTAGACAGTAATGTCACGTTGGCCGTCAAGAGGGATACCCCTACCCCCTCCACTAAGACAAAAATCTTCAACATCGGCAATATACAAAATAAAAAGTAGAGGGCTCAGGATCTCCCCCTGAAGGAGGCCTTCCGTAATCTCAATGCTCTCAGAGAACTCCGGTCCTTGCCTTACTCGTAGACGCGCCAGGTCATAAATGTTCTTGAGGATTCTAATGAATTTTGCGCTATAACCCAGCTGGTAGAGCCGAAGCCATAAATTTTTATGATTGACAGAATCGAAGGCACGCTTGAAGTCTACGAATAAAGCGTAGACTTTCCGGCCACTCAGCCTGAGCTGAAGCTGAATAGCAGAAAAAAGGGTAAAGATATTATCAATATACCCCATGTTCCTGACAAAACCTGCCTGATGCTCCGGAATGATCCCGCGCTCCGACACCCATGCCTCTAGACGATCTCGAATAACCATTGTAAACAGTTTAGCAACGCAATTAATCAAAGCAATTCCACGATAGTTGGATGGATTCGTTTTGTCTCCTGCCTTGTGCAGCATAGACATAAGGACCTCGCCCCAGGAGGGAGGAATAATTTCTGAAACAAGGATTTTGTTGAAAAAAACTGTAAGAAAAAAATATCCAGTTCCCAGGGAGAGCTCTCAGAAAATCGTTTGAAATCTCGTCGTTACCCGCAGCTTTCCCGGACTAACATTTATTTAAACATTTCATAATCTCACCCGCAGTAATTTCGCCATCCAAATCTTTATCAAAAACACCGTAAAAAGTATACCTCTCCTCCGGTCTAGGGGGAAAAATATTCTTATAGAAGGCGTACCAGTCAGTCAGCGAGACCTCAAAGACCACAGCCCGAAAGCCACGAGCATATTTGACTACTCCCCAGAAGGCTTTTGGGTCAAAAACATTAGCAAACATGTCCTTTATCTCCTCAAAGAATAACTGCTTCTTACAGTTAATTAAATTGTTATGTCTTTTACGTTCATCACAGAATTTTTCACGAGCCTCTACCTCAAATTTGGAGTTAATCATAGCATTTTTGGCTTTTATCACACTCAAATCCGATTCCTTACAATCTAAATCATACCAAGGTTTATTTGTCTTAGCCCTATCGTTGCGCCCATTAGGGAGCATACTGTACATATTCAAACTCAACGCAGCCTCGCCGATGGCTTGGCAAAAAATCTCATTAAGTTGCTGGGGCGAGAGAAGTGAAAAGTTGACCCCGACACTCTCCGACCACTCCATTGCATTTTGGAAATTAATTTTTAATTCAGACTTCCATCTAAGCACTTTCCGTTTGGTCGTGGGTGCAAAAACTTGAGGATGAGAAGTGGAGGGGGGAATGGAGATAGCGAAAGAAACAGGAAAGTGATCGGAAAGAGTGATGAACATGTCCACCGTTAAACTTTTTGCTCTGAAGGCATGAGGAACGTTGACCCAGACCAGGTCCACCGTGCTGGTTCCACCTCTCGCAACGTATGTGATATTACCCGGATAATCACCCAAAATCCGCCCATTTAGTAAGATATAATCATTGAACTCCATGAATTCTAACAACTCAAAGCCTCTCAGCGAGTCTTTTTTATGTAAGGAATTGCGATCGGCATAAAGAGAGGTGTCACCAAGCAGATCAGAGGGCCAGGCGTTATGGTCAGCAACCCAGGCATTAAAATCCCCCCCCCCCCAGAATACATAAATTACTTGGATATTTACATTCAATTCGTGAGAGAACAGACTGGAGCTTATCGAGTGCGTCAGCGAAGTCCACATCCTGGTTGAAGTACATCGATCCAATGATGAAGGTCAAGCCACCAATTGTAGTTTCAACAAAAATCCACCATTCATTCACATGAATGAGGGACTTTGAACAGGAGCTCTTGTCACCCAAGATCACCAGACCGCCGCTACCTCTTCCAGCAGAGAAGTTATTCGTTGCTGGCGACCAGAATTGGTGGTACTGTGACCAGCGTTCAGCCAGATAGAAGGGGATGGACGGTGCCCATGTCTCCGATAAGCAAATGACAGGGCTGCGTGAGTTCGTGACGAAATCGATCAGACGCCCAGGACCATTGGAGTTCCAGAACGTAATTGTGCTAAGTTGCTGGCTATTAGCGTTGCTCTGTGCCGTCCTCTTACCGGTGTCTTCCCGTGAAAATTTCCCTGTCCTGGCCCGTCGTATGTTGGAGCTTCACGTGGTGAGAGACGCTCATTAATTTCGTCCCAAACAAACCACTGGTCATCAATTTGAATTTCTTGAAATCCAAGACGAATATTCTTACCCTCCGCACGCCCTTTCTTGGCGGCGTCCCTGAGTGCTTTGGCAATACGGCCTTCTCTCTGTGTAAGAAGGCCAGCTTCGCGTCCCAGTTGCTCATGGTGACTCGAACAGAACTGCTATTTGACAATAACGTGACGTTGACAATGCTGTCAACAGCCTGAAATTTTTGATTTAGAAGATCTCGTGCCGTCTGGCATAATGTGTCAGAAAAGCCCCCCAAACCACGGATGATGAGGTTGAATTTCTTCTCTCTCCTTTCGTTGGTATCAAGGGTACTCAGAGCACTGGACAGTTTCTGCGAAAATTTCTCCTCAATAGCATTGATGAACTCAGCTTGGCAGGCACCGACGACGGCAGACACTTGACTATGGACTACGCACTTGATATCCTCAGGGTTGGATAGATTGTTGGCTTGTGAGGCCTCAATATTTTTCAGTCTCTCTTCCAGCAGAGTCCATTTTTCCGCATCCTTGGAATTGTATTCTGCAAGCTTAGCATCAAGCTCACCAGAAAGACGAATAATTTCACTTTTAGCCTCCTCTGTAACTTTGATAATTATCTCTTTTTTCATAGCCTCGGCCCTAACATCTGATTTGGCATTTAGCCTATCCTCCATATCCCTGAGAGCCACCAGGATTAGATCATTAGAATCTGGCTTTGGATCCATGTTTGAAGCTACCAACGTACCTTGGAAGACATTGATGGAGCCCAAAGAGTCTAAATTTGAAGAGGAGGGAGATGAGTTCAAAGAACCAGGAGAAAATTTGGCTTGTGACTCAAATTTAAAACCAAATTTAGTGAGCGAATTTTGAGAGTCACGGATTCTCTATTTTTCGGGCGTCTCAATGGAGGGAACGACTGTGGCACGCCTTTTAATAGCTTCTTTATTGCGTTTAAGAGGAGAAGTGTTTGGGAGTGATGATATCCTCTTTCTACCACGCTTACATGTTGATGTAGGGGTTGAACTGCGTTTCCATGTTGGAGGGGATGCAGAGATTGATGACGGAGAGGCACAAAGTGTCACATCTGAGTCTGAGAGAGTATCAGAGAGCGGGTCATCAACGAGGGGAACAGGAGAATCCGTTGATCTTGGACTGGAACGCACCAGCGGGATGGGGCTGTTTGTTGAGCTGTCACTGAGGATGCGTCGGGGCACAGGAGAGAGAGAGAGAACAGACTAGGGCTATGTGGTAATAGCACCGGAGACGGAGTGTAGATGAAAGTGGGCTGTTGAAGGTACGATACCGGCCGAACACATGAGCTATTACTAATATTCGGGTCGCAGTTGGCGCCACTCATACCCCACACCCACGTGACATCGAGAGAGATGGCTGCAGCTAAGAGCGAGATGCGTGATAACCACAAATAAACCACGCCGAAAGAATTTCCAGTTCTACAGTTTTTCTAGCACACCAGGAACCAGAACTATTATCTCACTCTACTCCATAACACTTTGCTTGCACAATGAAAACTAAAATCACACAAGAATTTACGACATTGGCAGTATTAAAGGTGAAAAAATATCAGAGCCCACACGGAACGATGCGTACTCAATCTGATCGTCACGTGACCCCCCTAAATAATTTTTCAACTATACTCTGCTATTTTTTTCCATTCAATTCTGTCAAAAATTCATTGAATTAGAATTTTTTGAAAACGTTCATTTTTGACAAATTTCACAACTTTAACATTTTTTTTTCTCTAAAACCTGACGTGCTAGAGGAATTTCGCAAAAACCGTTGGATTCAGCATGCAAAAATCTATAAGTGGTGTAAATTTCATCTTTGGTAAAAAACTTGACCTTATTTTGTTGTACCGTGTAGTTGCTTGCAAAACGATCATAGGATCATGCCATTTCCATCGTATCTATTCTTCTAATTGCCGATATTCCGGTGAAATATCAACATATTACTATAATTTATGCATTGTTATAGAATTTTTAAGGATCCAAAACCTCATTCAAGGCTTTTTAAAACCCATTTTACTATTATATCCATTACATTTATTCAAAGCGTTTGACCCGACTGAATGGAAATAAATATCTCAATTCACAGGTAACAGGGGTTGTAGGACGAGCAGAGACTCTATCCTCTCTATTCTACTTGGGTGCTCTGGTAATGTACACGAAAGCCTGCAAGAGCAAGCGAACGACAGGTAAACTTGATACAACAATTCAAATGATTTATCGTCAATTAACTCAAATTCACTCTTGCAGCATGGCGCTCAATGATGATATCAATGCTCTTCGTATTCATAGCAATGTTGTGCAAGGAACAGGGTATAACGGCAACTGCAGTCTGCGTTTTATACGAAATATTCGTAGTACAGAAAGTGAAAACACTGGATATTTTACTGGCGATTAAATCTGCTTTTGGGGGCAATAAAATCAATCCAACGTGGTCGGGGGAAGGTACTAAACGCCTTGCTGCTCTTACACTTGTAACATTCAGTTTACTAATTCTGAGATTACATGTTATGGGCTCCAGATTGCCTGTATTCACAAGGTAAATAGTTCAATTTTTGTGATGTTCATATGTATCTCCGTAGTAAATAGGGTAGTAACCAGTTGCCGATAGTTCACGTATGAATCAGTTTTACATGATTTCCTATAGGATTCCCTATCAGGTTTTTCCTGTTATATTTCCTACAGAATATCCTATGGGATTTTCTATAAATGAGGACCATATGGGGATCATGTAGGGCTCATATAGGGCTCATATAGTGGTCATATAAAGGTTATATGGAGGTCATACACGATCAGTACCTTGTGTTTACAAATTTTAGGCGGATATAGAATCGAAAATTGGGAATTCAATGGTACAAAAATGATCAAATTCTAATAATATACTTTCAAATGATACACATTGGAATTTTTCAATACTTCAGCCAATCAGGTTTCTATTGACTGCCGCCATGATTGAAATAGTTCAAGAACCACCGACATCGGTGGCCGAGTGGGCTAGACGCAAGTCTAGTGTGCAAAAGGTTGTGAGTTTGATTCCCCGTGGAACCGAATTTTTCAACGGAAGGCTCCGGTGAGCGGGAGGTTGGTAATAGAGTAACCGTCTGTACCGGCATGGATTTCCTGTGATTTCCCATGCTAATCCTATGTTGTAATCCTGTTCAATAGGAGTGCGAATGCGGTACAGTGTAGAATCCACAGCCGCACGCATAGAGTTGGATAGAGTGCCGAAATGAGATCCGGAAAGGGGACTCAAGAGGCCTTTAAAAAAAAGTTCCGGAACCAAAATGTTGCAATGTAAATTATAAGGGTCTAGGTTACGTTCCATATCAAATTATAAGCTCATTGCTAGACCATTAAAATTCATATTTCAACCTTTTGGTTCCTGGACTATCTATCAAGATCATGTAGGTCATGAAATTTTTGAAAATTTGAGATTCAACTTTAGCCACGTCCCCGTCCTGAATCCTAGGTAACACCAAGAGCTGGCAAGGTTTATTCGATCTTACTCTGCTATTAACGGCATAGTGTCATATGTATATCTCTATATTATTATATATCTATATTACCTCTACTTTATGAATTATAATAAATTATTGCCCTATGGAGGTGACGGAGGTGGGTAATGAGCCCGTACATGTATATGGCCACAGAAACTTGAACGTTGTGTCGTTACAGCCAGAGTAATCTCCTTATTTCTTACAATAGAAAACACCTTCCTGGGGCCATAATGCGGCCATAAATTGCATTCAAAAGAAAAATTTTAATCCAAATTCATATGCCATCGTTTGGAGTGCTAAATGCACTCCTCATCAGGGCAATCTTTATTTCATCTAACTCATCCACTCCACCTCCATATTCAAGATGTAGTGTCATTATTTCTTGAAAATAACCCAGCTATACCGGTTTTGTAGACTTATATCATGTACACAGTTGATTTCCACAGTAGATGCCTTTTGGCATGGAATTATATCATAAAATATGCTTACTTTCAATTTTGGTTGTACCAAAAATATAGTAAATTATTTCAAAATAATTCTTTTACTAATTGTTATTTAATAATAGTTATAAAATAATAATTCGGGCCAAATTATCGTTCGACTTAGATAAATCAAAAGAGATATTTTCAATAACAAAAAAAAATAATATTTATTTAATGCTTTCAATTATTGTTCGGACCTTTTGATGCAAATGAATATCTTAAGGCAAAATTATTCAATAAAAAAAATCAACGAAATATTTGAAAACAAAAGGATACAGAAGTTTCGTGAATGGAAGGCGTCACTTGACTGGCCACGCTCCCATACAGTCCCTAGAAATGCCATTTTCTTGGTTTCGTATTTTTCAAAAATCTTAATGAAACATAAGCCTTATTCAAAAAATATTCTTTTGATAAAATACTTCACAAAACTGAAGTTATTTTTGGAACCGAATGAATCTCAAAACTGAATAAAAATAAATGAAACTTATTTAATTTTTTACTCCCCAAATTGTATGAAAAATGGCCAAAATGGCTACATCGAGGCGGCTAGTGACGCTCCGGGGTTTTCCCCCAAAGATAAAAAATTCCAGATTTTTCTTCCAATTATTCTCTCGACTAGTAAGGATCCTCGAGTGCTCCAAAACTCCAAATGCCACTCGTTACCGTTTCCAGCAACGTAACCTCTCCCATCAAAACATTGACAACGTGAATCCACGATTCCATCCACATTCTCAAATATTCTTGTCTTCTCTCACTATTCTCACTCTCTATTTTTACATGAAGATATTTCTTATTCTCTTTACGGATCCAAGATATTCCATGATAATTCTTGGATGCTGGATAATTCCTGTCAACGAGACGGCACAGACAACTCTCCTCAGGATGCATCTCCAGACCATTTCATCTCGTCTTGAATACTTCTATGGGTCTCCGCGTTCTTCACCACCGAAATATCCTGGCCGATATATTCGGCAGTGCATCATTTCTTTTTTACTTCCTTTTTTCACACTTCCTTATGCAAATCTTAACTCCGTTGGCTCCGGGATAACTTATCTCTCTATATAAATAAAAAAATAAGGCGAAAAATTCAGGGGACACTTAAGTTCAGGGGACGCTTAAATTCAGGGGACGCTCAAATTCAGGGGACGCTGGGTGCCTATACGAGGAGGTGCGTGTATTTATAAGGGATGTCTATATGAGGGGGTTCTCATAAAGGGGATATCGATATTTATGGAGGATTACTATATTAGGGGGTGCTCATATGGAAGATGTTGATGGGTACGGTCACACTGCTGCGGTCACACGGACGGGAGGGGGGGAACGAGCGAAGCGAGTGGGGGGGGGGCAAAGCCCCCCCGGGTTGGCGAGCGGAGCGAGCAGGGGGCGAAGCCCCCTAGTTCACTAATACTTACAAATTTCCGAGGATATGTGGATAAAAGAATGAGAGAGTATACTCTCCTATTCAAATTTCTAATTAATTTCGTTTCACGACACATAAAAATTCATCATCATGATTTCATAATTCTTGTGCCATTGAATTGCTGATTTCCGATTCTATATTTCCTCACAATTGGTAAGGACGTTGCCGATATCACCTTGTGTACGGTCATATAAGGGTCATACAAGAATTATATTCGGGTCATGTGGGTCATATGGGAGTCATGAGGCGTCTTATGTAGATATTATGGAGGTTATATGGGATCATGTAGAAGTCATATAAGAGTCATGTACACAAGGGTCATGAAAAGGTCATATGGCGGTCATATAGAAATCTTACGGGTGTTATCTAGGCATTATATGACCCATTTGACCTCCGTATGAACCTTATATGACCTCATGGTCTCTGTATGACCGTCATGCGCCCCATATGATCCTCGTATAACGCCCGTGTGACCCCAATATTACCCTTATATGACCTCCATTTGACCACCATGTGACCCTTTTGTTAGAGTTCCGAGCGGTTGGATTCGGTAATTTGGAAGATTAAGACACTCGCGAACGAATACTATAATTATATCCTTTATTTAATTTCTTACTTTTTAGATACCATTCAAGTGTTCAGACTGATACGGAAGGTATCAGGTGAACCGCAATAGGAATCGAGTTACTGTCCCCGAGACAATGGTCTCTCGAGTATTTATTTGATCGAGAGCCCATGACGTCGTGGTCATTACGTGGTCATTACATCCCTCCCTTCTAGGGGTAAGAAAATTATCCGTTTGATAATTTTCTCCTCCAAGTCTACATGATTGAGATATTATTACTGGTACGATACATTTCCCTTTTACTATTTTCTTTTAACCTATTCGATGCCCGTTGCTTCAAGCGATGATTCTCTCTTAGGCGTCAGCCACGGTCTCCTTGATTTTTTATACCACCAGCGAATTAGGCATCCCGCAGTGATGAATGCAATCACCACTACTACAGTGAAAATTGATGACGGATGCGTTAGGTACTCGCGGTAGTTACGCATGTTCAGGCCCGTGCTGAACTTCTCCTCTTGCCCGGTCAGGTCCTCCTTCAAGGTCTCCAAGTGCACCTCCAGGCCCTTCAGCTCCTTTACATTCCCAATCACATTGGTCAGCTGGACATCGCTCAAGTTCTTTTTCACTTAAACGAGTTTTTCCGTGACGTCATCATCCAGTGTCAAATTCAGCTTTGGCTGGATGTGGGAATTCAGTTCCACTCCGATTGATTTCCGGCCTCTAATAGTGAAGTCCTTTGCAACCACTCCGCAGAAGTCCGGTATCTGTAGTACACCCGAGTCCTGAAGAACGTCTCGAGTTTCCTTATCTCCGCAAGTTATCGTAACACCCTCAGCCTCGGGAGCCACGTAGAACCACGCGTTGCTTTTCCTCATTTTTATCAGCAGCAAACGATTTAGCTGTAAATGCCTAATCATGCATACATCCGGTATTTTCTGTGGGTTCGAATATATTTGGACTTCACAAGGACTTGAGTCCCTTGTCAATTGTACTGGTAATGATTCAGTGCACAAATATTGCTCTTGAATCTCCTTACAGTTTTTCAGTTGCTCCGAGGTCATTGGCACATATTGTTGCGTCGGCCCATGCATTACCAGAAGTTCACTCGTTGTCTCCACGTATGAGTGAGACTCGTTCGATGACCGTACTGGAATCCCATGCGTCAGCATAACGTCGAACACTTGAGAGTCGACCAGTGGTACCTCCGTCAACGTGAGAATTTCCGTACCGAAGGCGGAAACACTGGTGGTTGAAACCTGTTGCAATCTGTACATTCCTCCAATTACTATCTCGAAGGGAAAACTCAATCCCTTCGGTAGTTTGGCAGTACGGAGATAAGCAACTAGGCTAGATTCCGTGAAAACTCCGGTATCGAATAATATCCCTTTGGAACCCGTTAAAAGTTTCTTTATCTTCTCAGCGTCTTCCCTAACTCCTCTGTAAATTGCTTCTAGGACTAACAGCAAAATCTCCTCATTCTTCCTGATGACCTCCTCCGTGTGACCCAACTGGAAGAGCGTTGAGTTCACGATTTCTAGTTATTTCCTGGAACTTTGNACCTGTGAATTCTCTCCTTCTATTAGCCGCATTGACTTCAGCAAAATCTCCTCATTCTTCCTGATGACCTCCGTGTGACCCAACTGGAAGAGCGTTGAGTTCACGATTTCCAGTTGTTTCCTGGAACTTTCCAAAGCCCCCTTAACTCCATTCTCCAGATGCGCAAGCCTCTCAAATATTTCGTGAGCGTCCTGTGCATCCATAGTTCCGAACAGGGACTTGGCAACAGTGCCCAACCCATCGATAAGGCCTCGACGTTTCTTATTTGCGTCGTTCAACCCCAATAATCCAGCGATAACCTCTCTTTTCTCCGCGAACTCGCTAATCCATTGATCCACGACGAGTCGGAAGTTTGTTCCCCATGGACCTGCTCTTTCACACAGCCCTTTTGTGTGATTCAAATGCTGCTGGAGTTGATCCGCCCTTGCCAGCCATGGTGAAACATCCGTGCTAGCCGCTATGGACCAAACTTGGGTACTTAGGAATAATTTCCCAATTGGTTCAAAATAAATTCCAGGCGTGTGAACGAACTTTTCGATCACATGCACCTCCTCCTCCCGTACTTTAGTCACCATGCTACCCAGCATGAGTAATAAAATCGCTGATTTTGCGAGTTTCGCAAAACCACAGGTTTTTGAACCTGGTCGACACGTTGGAATCAAACGACGTGGACTCTCTCGATCACCCGATGGCAGCCATCTTTGCCGACGATGCACCATCGATAATAAAAGTGCGTTGTGCCTCAAAGTTCTCACAGTTCTCTCCGCGACTTTGATTAAAGAAGTCAACAAGAAAACTCCAAAAATGGATTTCAAGAGGTGTTTCAAGTGCAACAAGTTCGGACATTTTGCTCGTAACTGCCCATTGGCCTGTTTCCACTGTGGTGTTATTGGAGAACACTTCTCCCGTGACTGCCCTCCTCGTGCCTCCACCTCAAGGAATAGCTGCGATTCATTTCCCCCAGCTGCTGCGGCCCCAACATCTAAGGTTTCCGTGTCATCTCGACGAGAGCAGTCTAACCCTCGAACTTGGATCTTGAGGGGTCGCACCACTCGTGCCAGATCTATCTCCGGAAAATATCGAGGACATCCGTATTGTCGCCATGCTACTGACGCATTCATGTTTTCTTTTTTGGTAAGTCTATTTCCACTTCCAAAAATTCCCTCGAAAATTCCTCCTAAATTCTGGTGTTTTAACTCCAAATTTCCCGTTTGTTGCAGGTGAACTCCTATCCATATCGCCATGGATACGTACACCATGGGTACCGAGCTTTCGTGGCACGTGTAAGGAGTCGTAGACGGGAGGATCTGAACGCCCTGTGGAACTTGCCAGTTATCGGAGATGGCGTAGTAGATATCTTCAACGNATGGACCAAACTTGGGTACTTAGGAATAATTTCCCAATTGGTTCAAAATAAATTCCAGGCGTGTGAACGAACTTTTCGATCACATGCACCTCCTCTCCCCGTACTTTAGCCACCATGCTACCCAGCATGAATAATAAAATCGCTGATTTTGCGAGTTTCGCAAAACCACAGGTTTTTGAACCTGGTCGACACGTTGGAATCAAACGACGTGGACTCTCTCGATCACCCGATGGCAGCCATCTTTGCCGACGATGCACCATCGATAATAAAAGTGCGTTGTGCCTCAAAGTTCTCACAGTTCTCTCCGCGACTTTGATTAAAGAAGTCAACAAGAAAACTCCAAAAATGGATTTCAAGAGGTGTTTCAAGTGCAACAAGTTCGGACATTTTGCTCGTAACTGCCCATTGGCCTGTTTCCACTGTGGTGTTATTGGAGAACACTTCTCCCGTGACTGCCCTCCTCGTGCCTCCACCTCAAGGAATAGCTGCGATTCATTTCCCCCAGCTGCTGCGGCCCCAACATCTAAGGTTTCCGTGTCATCTCGACGAGAGCAGTCTAACCCTCGAACTTGGATCTTGAGGGGTCGCACCACTCGTGCCAGATCTATCTCCGGAAAATATCGAGGACATCCGTATTGTCGCCATGCTACTGACGCATTCATGTTTTCTTTTTTGGTAAGTCTATTTCCACTTCCAAAAATTCCCTCGAAAATTCCTCCTAAATTCTGGTGTTTTAACTCCAAATTTCCCGTTTGTTGCAGGTGAACTCCTATCCATATCGCCATGGATACGTACACCATGGGTACCGAGCTTTCGTGGCACGTGTAAGGAGTCGTAGACGGGAGGATCTGAACGCCCTGTGGAACTTGCCAGTTATCGGAGATGACGTAGTAGATATCTTCAACCTCCGTCTTCTCTTCGGAGAGACTCCCGCTCCACAGCCCTGTCACGTACCTCAATGGCTGACCCGGTCGGAGACTATGTGTCCGCACTGCCGAGATTACATCTTTTCTGCTCCCACAAATTTCTACTTGGGATGGGACTGGCATTGCCGCTACCTCGATCTCACTTTTGGACGACCCCTGAGCGACGACTTCGAATAATGAGTTTATTATTTCCATGAAAATAAATTGTAAATTTATTTTTCCCACAAAAATAAAAACCCTTATACCTTCTGAGATTTGTCCAAATTCAATTTTATTCCGAGGCTGGGGTCCATATAGTCATGCAACTATAAATGGACGCAGCCTATTGACGTGAACTCTTTGCGTTTTCTTTTTATTACCATATCTGATGGTATAGTTCACTTCGGAATTTTTCTCGACCACTTCGTAAGGTCCAATCCATGGTTGCGATAATTTCTTCGATCGTCCCCGTTGCAGAACATCATTTTTCAGCAGTACTTTGTCTCCAACGCAGAATTCCACTTCGTCAGCATCTTTGTCATACTGAATTTTCGATTTTTCTTTGCCTGCGTCGAGTTTCTCCTTCGCTTCCTGGTGTGCTGCTCGTAATCTTTCCCGAAGCTCTTGTGCAAAATCATCATAGCAGTATGTCAAACGTGGGGGTTGTTTGACGGCTGTCGGTAATTCAGCACGTCTACCAAACATCAGCTCAAACGGCGTCATTTTAGTCACCGTATGAGGAGTTGTATTATATGCGAACATTGCATACGGCAGCCATGTGTCCCAATCTGTGTGATCATCCACAATGAAACTTCTCAAATATTCAGCTAGAGTGCGATGAGATCTCTCGACAATCCCGTTTGTCTGAGGATCATACGCTGTAGTCTGAATTTTCTTTATTCTCAGTAATTTGCACACATTTTTAAAAATTTCCCCAACAAAGTTTGGGCCTTTATCGGTAAGCAGTTTTCGTGGTGTGCCATACTCACACACAATTTCGCATACATCCGTTTTGCCCCGGGATGTCCAGCAATCGGCGTGTCGTGGTATTCTTGAAGAATACTCGTTATCTCTTCGTCAGTTGGTGTGATAATTTCACCATCGTTGAACGCGTTCCCCCCCTATGCTCGTCTCTGATTGCGCCTGGACTCGGGTTACCACGTTGATACGACTAAGTGCATCGGCGTTGATATTTAATTTTCCGGCCTTGTAAATGCCCTCATAGTCGTACTCCTCCAATTGTATTCTCCAACGCATTAATTTCGATTCCAAATCCTTTACGTTGAAGATCCATCTCAAGGGTCTGTGGTCCGTCACAACGATGAATTTCCGACCGTAAAGATAAGGCCGAAAATGTTTAACCCCCCAAACAACAGCATACAATTCTCTCTCTGTCGTGCTCCAACCCTGTTCCACTGGTTTTAGGGTTCTGCTGGCGTAAGCAATCGGCAAATCCTTGCCAATTTCTCCCTGAGAAAGTACAGCGCCTACGGCCATTTTTGAAGCATCCGTCGTCAAAATGAAAGTCCTCTCAAAATCAGGATATTGAAGGATCGGTGCTGTTGTTAGAGCTTTTTTCAAAATTTTAACTGCTGTTTTCTCCCTATCCCCCCAGGTCCACGAAACATCTTTTCTCAGAAGCTCAGTCAGAGGTTTAGCAATTCCCGAAAAACCCTTTATGAACTTCCGATAGTACCCGGCTAAACCAAGAAAAGACATGATTTCTTTCCTATTTTGTGGGTCTGGGAAATTTTCTACTGCCTCAATTTTGCTCGGATCAGCCTTAATCCCTTCAGCAGTAATTACATGGCCTAGATAAACAACTTCTCTTCTGAGAAAATTGCACTTATCTGGCTGAAGTCGCAGATTTG
>NW_021680795.1:179900-180506 GCF_001412515.2 Diachasma alloeum | reverse complement strand
ATCACTTGATTTCGCAGCATTTCTTTTATCTGCCTATCGACCTCTCCCTCCTGTGCTTGAGGCAATCGGTGAGGCCGAACATTAATTGGAGCAGTCCCTGGCTGTAAAGGAATTTCGTGTTCCAGGTGATCAGTCACCCCTGGAGCATCCCCCGGCAACTGCACAATGGAATTGAATTTCTCCAAAATTCCCACGAGGCTGTCCCGTTCTTCTAGGTTGAGATGTTCGAGGCGTAAATTTTCATGCAATAATTTTATTCTATCCTTATCTTCGTATTTATACGAATTCTGCAACGTCATGATATCCACCTCAGTCGCTAGCTCTTGCAACACGACCGATGGCAAGTCGACGAACTCGTCCGTATCGTTGGTGTTGATTACACACACCGTTACGTAAGCATCGATAGCCTCAGTCAAGCATTCTACGATAAAAATGCCCTTTTTTAATTTCATTTTGGGGACAATCCCTGTCCCTTTACTGCACGTCGGTACTCGAACCAACGTCTCCATTCTAGCCCCCAATTTTGAAGGCTCTTTGTCATCGAACAAATCAAATCGATGACCATTAATTTTTAGAGATTCTCCGTGAACTGTTTCCACCTTCAAA
>NW_021680795.1:149196-178609 GCF_001412515.2 Diachasma alloeum | reverse complement strand
CTCTGTTTTTCGGCCTCAAGCCGACGTTGTCTCTCCTCGGCGACCCTTTGCTCCCTGATGTCCATTTCCCTCTGGAGCCTGAGCCTTGCCTCCTCGAGACTCTGAATTCTCCCTACCAGGCGGTCATAGGCTGGACCATGCCGCAAACTCGACCCCTGGAGAACATTTTCGCCATGATGCGTTGAACTTGCCTTGAATCCACCCCCGCCGGCAAAGGCGCCCGATGGTGTAGAATAGTCATCATGGTTCCCTGATTCACTCCCTGAATAATCCTCAATATCATTCAAGCCTACCTGTGGCTCAACATGCACAGGATGACGGTGACCCACCGAAGGGTTGACAGGGCCAGGCGCAGTCTGCGTGCCTTGTCCAGCTACAGCTTCTCCCCCCAGTGGTACCTCATTTTGCTGCTGGTGAATCTCAGCTTGTACATTCATCCGATGATTCCCAGCTAGCATGCTAGAATGTTCAGACTGAACAAATTCCCGACGTAAGTTAACATTATTAACGTTACCCTCCTCACCCCTGGTCTCAAACAAGGCCCTCCTTGCGCCAGGAGCTGACATGGTATGGGAGTTGAACTCAGAATCCTCCTGATTTCCATTATCGCTCCCTGAAGTCGCCATCTCAATTTCCCAATGAAATTCGATGAAAGCGTTGAAACGGCCAGTATTCCCCCGGGTGGAAAGATTTGTGAATATTACTTTTTCTTCGTCGCTGCGCGATAAGACGATGGTTGATCAGGCCTCCGTCCTCTTCCAAAAATAAATAACGCTGCCACCAAAATGTTAGAGTGCCGAGCGGTTGGGTTCGGTAATTTGGAAGATTAAAACACTCGCGAACGAATACTATAATAATATCCTTTATTTAATTTCTTACTTTTTAGATACCATTCAAGTGTTCAGACTGATACGGAAGGTATCAGGTGAACCGCAATAGGAATCGAGTTACTGGCCCCGAGACAATGGTCTCTCGAGTATTTATTTGATCGAGAGCCCATGATGTCGTGGTCATTACCTCATATCTGTATGGTGTAATGATAACACCATGCGAATGAGCCCAGTGGAAACTGCTGATGCGAGTTCCACTGGCTTACTTTTAATTGCGAATATACGTGATACATGATTGCACGTATATTCCCATTTGTTTAGTAATTGCTTAATATTATATTTGTATTTCACAATGTGTGCCACTTATATTGGCATATTGTGAAATAAGTTGGATAATTATGCTCCACTTTTGGGGCATAACACTTTTATCACCTCTACATGACCCTGTAATGATCTCGATGTAACCTTCATAAGACCTCATATGACCATTTCGACATTCATTCTAACCCTTATAAACCTAGCTTTCTACCTTAAATCCTACTGAAAATTCCATAGAACCTTCTATAAGATATCCTGTGGGAAACCCAATAGGAAAGACCTGATAAGAAATCCTCTAAGACATCCTATAAGAAATCCTATAGGAAAAATCTTCTAGGAAATGTTTGAATTCTACATAGGATGTTTTCATAGATGTTACGTTTTATATTGAAAGCAAGTCAGTGACAATTCAATAAGATACAAATATTGGCTTCTCCACATTTGTTTATTATCTGGAAAACAGGTCAGTGTTGAACAAAAATGAAAAAACTTTTTTGGACAAAATTGCCAGAACTGTGAAAAAGTTGTTCTTCTGATACTTTGTTTTAAAATCAACCATTACTAAGATAATTCTATGATTGACGAGTGCAATCAGTTTATCATATGAAAATGTAAAATTTTCAGCAATTGGGCAATGCTTGAAAAAAAAGACGAATGTTTGAAAAAATCCTGAAGACTTTTTTTGTAGACCTTTTTGTAGGGCTGGACTAAAAAAAAGGATCTTCTAACATTTTTCCCTAGATCTATTATTTGGGCCCGGATGGTTTCAAATGAGACTGATGAATTAACTATATTCAACCTTAGATTAGTCACAATCCGAAAAAATAAAAAAAATAAATCATTTTTTCAATTGAAGTTTATAATTTCAAAAGAAAATGAATTATTTCCAACAGAAAATTTTTTTCCCATGTTAAATGAAGTAGCCCGTTACGCCCATTACAACTTTATCAGAAATTAATTAAATATGCCCGGGAAGTGCACAGTAGATTCAGCAACGTTCAAGAACAAATAACACCGGGGTATATTCTTGCAGGGGGGACCAAAGTTGCTGGCTCGCGTAGGGTGACCAGACTAGAGTTAAATGTTAAATTTTTCTGCTTACGTAGCCAATACAGTAATGAATACTTTTGCCACACAATGACCAACGCCATTTTCTCTAAATAATTTTTCTGCACTAAAAGACGGTATTCGACATTTTGGCCTGAAATAGGTACGATTGAGATGATTGAATCATTATCCCAACCCAAATATCGATAAACTTCTGTTCATTAATTATCTCTAGTAAAAAATGTCAAGAAACATTTTTCATTGAAGATTTCCTACAAAATAATTAATTGAACTGTCTCCCTGGTCTTGAACAGTTTTATGCTATTTTTACATTGCTTCAATTGGTTTCTAATTGCAGATTTGACAATCCAGCGTCAGTTGCATCGACCCCAACGAGGCAACTCACATACAACTACTTAGCAGCTGTTAACTTACGTCTTTTATTTCTACCAAGCGATTTGTGCTGTGATTGGACAATGGGTACAATACCCTTGATTGAGAATATCTTGGATGTCCGTAATTTATGGACGCTGGTCGCCCATAGTTTGATATTTGGATTACTTTCAACCGCTGTATTTACACGTAATCGTCAAGTGTCAGTGATAATAATAATGAGCTTGGCACTTTTGATATTGCCATTCCTACCAGCATCGAATTTATTTTTCCCTGTGGGTTTTGTTATTGCTGAGAGAGTTCTCTATGCACCGTCGATGGGTTTCTGTATGCTTGTGGGACATGGCTGGAGTATTTTAGCAGAAAAAAGGTAGGTAATTCTGCAGTGAGATTGTTTTCAACTGAATGTTTTTTATTTTGTAAATATGTCAAGAAGATGTAGATCTACAGGTGGTGAAATTTCTGTACAGAGTTTCTTGTAATTGTCGTTCTTGTCTACAGGCTATAATTTCCGCTACATTGCTACAATTTGTCTCTAGAAAAAAGATCCTAAAGTAAATTTTACTAGTTGACTGCAGTCTAATCTCCGTATCAAATACTCTAGGAATAATAAGAATTTATTATCTATTTATTGTTCTGAGATATTTTATACAGAGATGCAATTGTATTTCTCTTTGTTTCCGGGTGTTTGAAATCGGTCGATTATCGTAGGCCGCTATGCCCAGTTCAACTCACCGGGATTCCACGGGATCGGTGGCAGCACCTGACGGACCGACTCGCCCTTCCCGACCGACCATCACTCACTGCCGCTCTTCTTACGTCAACCTCACGTTCGTTCCGATAGTGTACACGTGCGCATCGCTGAATATCTTTTGATCTCCTCATTTTTGAATCTCGGATTCTTTCTCTCAAATTGTTGTACGGCTCAATTATAGTTCAGCTAATTAATTATTATTCTCAGTGCTCAGCTCGTTATTTGCAATTTTTGACTTGAAGTGGCAATGCAATGCTTTGTAGAAACCACGTGCGTGCAGTGTTTCTTTTGGACCTGCTCATCGATTTCCGAAAATCCACCGACAGCTCACCCATCCATCACATATTCCAAGAATCCTAGATCCGGCATCGAACATTTTGGTCCTTCGAGCCGAATTGGTGGAATAGTTTTTCGGTTTTCGATTTTTTTTTCATGGTTTTCGGGAGTGATGCGAAATCTGACGCAGTGGTGCTCACCTGGCGGCTCCACTCAAAACTCGACTCCAGATTCATCCGAGGTTACGGTACTCAACCTGCAGATCCAGACCAGCTTAACCGCGGGCTTATTTGAATCCAAGTCAGCACCATACTCACGGACTTCTCAACTTACCGCAAGCCGTCTGCTGCGCTCTCAACTGGTCCAGCTCAACGTAGTGCACTTTGGCTAAGTAGCATTATATCTATTGTTTCTATATTTTTTTCACGGTTTTCCCGAACTTTTCTTTCGCGCCACTGATTCCGCTCAGCCATTTCTTTCTTGTAGTGCTTTGGACTGCTCACCGGGTTTTTTTCCATTGGCTTCCTAACTGTTCACGGCTTATTTTTTCTTTTGACCTTGGCTGCTCATCAATAACGCTTCTACTCTTTGAATTGCGCTCACTCTCGCTTTTGCTCCGCCCTTCTCTCGATTTTTTCCTAACAGCTCACTGTCCTCTCACAATGGCGTCGTAACGTCTAGGTTACCATGGGGCTTAATAAATCAAGAGCTGCATTCTTGGAACGCTTCTACAGGATGACAAACGGGAAGTTGCCTAAAGTATACCCACATGTCTTCCCTTCCTACTGACTCCCGGAAGGTTAGGTGCATTAGATATATAGTAGAGTGTTGTCAGTTACTATTGAGACACTCCAAGAAGCACTACGTGTACTTCAAAATGAGTAACCTTACAAACGAAGAAAAAGTATATCTTATCAAGTGCTTTTATACTAGAGGTAACAACTATACTGAAGCATATAGAGGCTTACGTACCAAATTTGGAAGTAAAAAAGTAGCCTGTCAAAACACCCTCAGAAGGTGAGAATAAAAAAAATTTATCTGACTTCATCGTATAACCTCACTTTTGACTAAAACTTTCAAGTATTTATTACTTTTTCTCCCAGAGTAATTGATAATTTCATCAAGTATTATACTCTTGAGGACCGTCGTCATGACCTTCCTGGTCCATCACACTCAGTTACAACAGAAGTTACGATTGCCAAGATCGAAGAACATTTCAAGAATAATCCAACGGGTTCGATACAAAAAGCCGCGGCAACTTTGAAACTAAACCGAGAGATACTGAGATTAATATTGAAGAATTTCCTCAAGTCACACCCTTACAAAATTACGACCCATCATTTCCTCACAGAAGATTCCAAAAACAAAAGAATTGAGTTTTGTAAAATTATGACACAGAAATTTGAAAATGATGAGATCGACATCAGCATTGTTCTTTTAGTATGTCCAGACTGACCAGTTCACCAGGTTCGTTTACTCATCGACCCAGGATCGAAAATCTCCAGCATTTCGCATCAACTCGTTCGTCAGCTTGACTGATGAAAACCAAGACCTCGCTCCGAATCTCAGGAATTTAAGATATGCCATCTGAGCCAGTTTTAGGCAAAGTAGAGCTCATTTTACAGTCCACTTACTCTCAATTCCAGCTCAGAGTCACTGCCTATGCTCTTGGACGGCGATGGGATCTCACATGGGATCATCTCCAAGGACTTGAGCTCGCAGAACCCAATTTTCTCAAACCAGCATCAATTGACCTTCTTGGTGCTGACATATGGCCAACTCATTCGACCAGAAATCATCACCAACGGACCACTATCACCAACTGCTCAGGTCACTCACTTCGGTTTGGATAGAGTTCAAACGGCGACATCTCACGTAGTGGTCCCAAACGAGGTACTCAATGATCAACTCACCAAGTTCTGGATTCAGGAGTTCTCAAGGCATGCAGCGAGATGACGAAGCTCAGGGTCATTTTCAATGGCTCAAACAAGACCAGCTCAGGGCGTTCACTCAACGAAATCATGCACGCAGGTGCAAAACTTCAGAGTGATATCGTGGATATACTCCTCTTCACTCGTCGTCATAAACTTATCTTCATGAGGGACATCACCAAGATGTTCCGTCAAATTCGAGTACATCCGGATGATTGGCCGCTCTAATAAATTCTCTGGACCGACTTAAACGGAGATATCACCACATATCAACTCACCATAGTCACGTATGGCACGAAGTCAGCTCCCTTTCTCTCAATGCGTGTCTTACTTCGGCTTGTCGAGGACGAAGGGTCGAAGTACCTCCTCGCAGTGGAACCGCTCATTAAAGGGCGATATGTGGATTATATCTGGGGAAGTGCTGATTCGGATGATGAACTCCATCGTACAGCTCATCAGGTGGCTCAATTTTGTTTGTCAGGCGGCCTCCCATTATCCAAATGGCATTCAGATAGCCCGGCTCTACTCCACTCGCTCAGAGCTGACAGCACCTCTCAAGAACATCGATCCATTGAGGACAAGGAATCACCAAAATCTAGGGTGTTTCATGGCATCCAGGCACGGACTTCACTTCTCAATCTCTCTGCCTGAAACCGACTCAATCCCGAAGAGAATCATCCTATTGAGAACTCAGATGGGGGCAGTGCGTAGGTCGCGGACCCTACATGCACGGGTTCATATTTTCGCGACTTGACAGTAGATCCTTGGCAGAGATAGGGCTCGCAACCTTCTCAGATCAGTTTCTATCCTGTCCGATAGATAGAATATTCGAGTTCTTGACCTCCCAATCGGAAATAGCTCAACTCTTCGATCCACTTAAGTTTCTAACACCAGTGGTGATTCGCGCCAGAAACTTGCTCCAATCCCTTTAGATCAAGAAACTGCAATGGGATGAACCAGTTTCCTCGACAACTACTAAGTACTGGGGGCAATTCAGGAACGAACTCACGCAATTGTCAAGGATTACAATACCTCGATGGCTAGGACTGCTCACGGACTCCGTCGTGGAAATACACGGATTCTCCGATGCACCACAGCTGGCGATGTTAGCCGCAGTTTTCCTCAAGCTCTTCAACAGAAATGAAGAAGCTCAGATCACACTAGTTTGCTCAAAAACCAAAGTGGCACTGCTCAAAAGGCGGACAATCCCACGCGTAAAACTCACTGTAGCTCTCCTCCTGGCCAAATTGGTCAAGTATGTTCAGGATCAACTCAACCTCACGAATGCCACCACATATCTCCGGACCAATCATTTACGCTCGCTTGGATCAGTTCACACTCATCAAGGTAGAAGGAATTCGTGAAGAATCGGGTATCACTCATCCAGGAGCTCCCTCAGCACGCTCATTGGAGATTGGTACCAGGGAAGGAGAATCCTGCAGACTGCGCTTCTTGAGGTCTGTTACCATCGAAACTGGCAGCTAACAAACTCTGGTGGACAGGACCACCATGGCTGCATCACAATCCATCATGGCCGTCTCACGTTTTGGAAAAGGATCTCAACGTTGACCTCGAGGAAAAACTAGGAGTTCTACTTCATGTGCACGCTCAACTAATCGCTCTCTGGGATCTCGTCGACAGGTTTTCATCATTCAACCGTCTGCTCAGGGTCACCGCAATCTGTCGACGATTCATCGCGGCTCAGAAGAGTTCCCAATTCGTCTCTTTATTGTCCGCTCATTCTTGGTGATCTTGAAGGGCCCCGCATCGTCTGGATCAAGCTCACTCAGGGAGCTCACTTCAAGGGTAAACTCAGGACCATCCCACGAGGTGAGAGATTCACTAGATCTCATCCTCTCACCAAGGTCACTCCGTTCATCGATCACCCACCATGGGTCTTAAGATTTGGAAGTCGGGTCAAGGTCGCTCACATCAACCCAGAGAGCAGAAATCAGGTAATCCTTCCGAAGGAATCTCAACTGGCTCAACTACGCATCGGACAAGCTCATCTTCAAACACTCCTCGGATGCACTCAACTCACGCTCAGTCAGCTCAGCAGGAGCTACTAGATACTTGGAGGCCAGGCGCCAGTACGCTGTTTCATTAACAGGTGCGTAACATGCACCCGCCAATATGGAGCACGTGCTCAACAGCTCATGGACCAGTTGCCACCAGCTGGACTCACTCCCGCTCGTGCCTTTCTCAATACTGGAGTCGACTATGCCGGCCCAGTGTCACTCAAGTCATGGAAAGGGCGGGGTCACAAATCATACAAGGGCTGGCTGGCAATATTTGTCTGCATGGCCACCTCAGCTGTCCATCTCGTGGTCGCATCAGACTACTCAGCGGAAGGATTCATCGCAGCCTATCTTCGTTTCACGAGTCGTTGTGGGATCTGCAAATCGTTATTTACTGACTGTGGGACCAATTTCCTCGGTGCAAACAAGGAACTAAAACGACTTTTCTCCTTAGGATCATCAGGATCAAGACAGCTAGCCCATCTACTCCTCAACGATGGAACTCAATGGTTTTTCAACCGTCCCGGAGCGCTTCATTTCGGAGGGAAGTGGGAAGCGGCGGTAAAGTCGGTGAAGTTCCATCTTACTCGTACTATCGGCAAGGATCTGCTCACTCTCGGCCACTGGAACCGTTCATTAATGCTTCTGAAGACTGCTCAGCCTTGAAACCAGGACATTTCCTCATCGGTCAGTATTACATCGTAACAGCTGCGAAGGTTTAAAGCCGCGTTCATATGCTGGGGATAAGCGGTGGCAGCACTTCACGGGCGCTGTTTTTCGCTGGTATGTGCCCGTGCCGACGGTTACAGGTAGGCGGAAAATAGTGTCAGCACCTCTCAAGCATTTCTCGCTCGACGGGGTGTGCGCGCGCCGACGGACGCTATGGCGTCAGTTAGGAAAAACCAACACTGAAGCGTGTATCGAGACCTAACAAAAATCCAAATTTTACCGAGCCATCTCGACTTTAAATCAAACAAAACTGAAGGGTTTTGTAAAATTATGACACAGAAATTTGAAAATGATGATATCGACATCAATCGCAATCTTCGCAGACGAAGCTCACTTTAATTTAATTAATGGATATGTAAATAAACAAAATTATCGTTTTTGGTGTCGCGAAAATCCACACTCATCTGAGGCAAAGTCTGTAGGCGGAAAATAGGTTCAGCACCTCTCAAGCACTTCTCGCTCGACGGGGTGTGCGCGCGCCGACGGACGCTATGGCGTCAGTTAGTAAAAACCAACACTGAAGCGTGTATCGAGACCTAACAAAAATCCAAATTTTACCGAGCCATCTCGACTTTAAATCAAACAAAATTGAAGGGTTATTTAGGATTGAAATAACGATTAAACACAGTTTTATTATCGTAAAAGTAATTAAGCTTTATTCAGCAACGTAATGCGACAACGGTCGAGGCACAAGTGATGCATAGTACGAGTATATCTACGAGAGGCGCAACGGCGCCGTGGCGACACAGTCAGCCACACTGTCGGTAAAAGGAGACTGGCGTAGGGCGCCACTTTCAACACTCCCTCCCGCCATAGACAGTATCCTTGATTCCTCTCCAGTCTTTTTCTCTCCTAATAATCTGTTCTCGTTCATCACAAAGTTTCTTATTTGGTAACTTTATCTCGCCTCAGTATTCTCGCCAGGTAATTTCGTCAGTTTAATCTCATTAGTTTTTCCATCTCGCCGATTTTATCTCTCCCAGAAGGTCTCGCCAAATTAGTTATTTCCTAGACAAACAGAAAGAAAAATAATTTAAATATTTACTTTCATTATTAGGTCCATCAAACGCTTATGTGTTTCAAACGTCAATGTTTTGGTGAAAACATCAGCTAGCTGATCTCTTGAGCCAATCCAAATGATTTTTATATAATTCCTTTTAACACATTCCTTTACATAATGTAATTTGTTCTCCACAATGTGTCTCAATTTCATTCCTCCATTTGTTTCTGCACTCACAATAGCAGATTTATTATCACACCTTAAGATCATTGGAACAGGGGGATCAACCAGTATCAGTTTCAAAGAGTTGTGCAACGACATCATTTCTCGACTCGCCTCGCTCATTGCAACATACTCAGCTTCACACGTAGAAAGTGCTACTGTAGTTTGTTTGTGAGTTCGCCAAATGATCGAATCACCAAACAGTCTAATCACAAATCCACAAGTTGTGATTGAATCTTTACAATCAGAAAAACTCGCATCAGAATAACCCTGAATGTCATTGGTCTCGCCTGAATATCTCAGACCCAAGCCCGTAGTACCTCTCAGTACCGAAAAATTCTTTCTACCATTTCCCAATCACTTTCTTTAGGATTTACTTGATGTCTGTTTATTACGTTGACTGCATATGCAATGTCTGGTCTCGTACCACCAGCCAAATTCAAAAGACTACCTACAGCGTCTCTATAAGGAATGTTTGCTTTTGTTTCTGTCCTTTCCAAAGTCCCATTATCATATTCTGTTTCTCTTAATTTTCTCTCATTATTAGCTACTTGAGAAGTATTCATTGGTGTACGTTGTGGATATGCTTTATCAAAGCCAAACCTACTTAATATCTTTTGAATATAATTTTCCTCATTTAATTTGATAATCTGATTTTCTCTGTCCTGCCTAATAGTCATGCTCAAGAATTCCTTGGGTTCTCCCAGGACTGTCATTTCAAATTCGCTACATAAGTTACTCTTTACTTCAGCCAATTTATCGTTATCATTACTCGCCAATAACATATCATCTACATAAAGTAGCAGAAGCAAGAACTTGTCTTCATCTCGCCAAGTGAATAAACAAGGTTCTAAATCCGAGTTCTGCAGACCCATACTTGAAGCTACTTCGGTGAATTTTACATTCCACCGTTTGGGACTGATACGAAGACCATAAAGTGCTTTCTCCAATTTGCACACATTTTCTTGCCTATCTTGGTCAGTATGATTAGTTCCTTCTGGAATTTTCATGTAAATTCCTTCATCTATTACGCCATTGAGGAAAGCAGTTTTTACATCTAGCTGACACACCTCTAGATTATATTTGTTTATAATTGATATAACTATTCTCACTAAAGGTGAACGAGCTACTGGAGCATAAGTTTCCCTTAATTCATAACTGTTCTTATCCTTGAAACCTCTGATTACTAGCCTCGCTTTGAATCTTATTATACCATTTGCCTCATTTTACACTTAAAAACCCATTTTGAATCAATGATATTTAATCTTTTTCCACTCATCTTACTTATAGGTCTTTTGACAATTTTTTATACTTGATTTCTTTCTAACGAGTTTAATTGTTCATCAACCGCATTTAACCAATAATCTTTATTTTTACTATTTATAGCTTCTCGATAATTTGAGGGATCTTCATTTATGCTTGATAAAAGTGCATGATACACTTCATCTTCCTTTTGTGCTAAATCTATCTCGCCTACATTACTGATAACACTAGTGAAGAAAACATTTCCTTTCANTTCACGTTCTCCTCAATTTCCAACTCTGAAAAGCTATTATCATTTATTGTTTTATCTTTTATATCAACTGTCTTCACTTTCTTGGTAATGTTTTGTTCTGAAAGTTCTGTCCTTGGTCTACCTCTTTTGCGTTTTATCTCTCCCTCCGGTTTTGAAGAATCCTCGGCCTCACCTCGATTCTTTTCGAACTCAACAAACCATTCATCATTATTCTCCATTTCTCCATAGTCTGGGAAATCTTTGATACCGTTTCCCTTGTATTTATCTCCATGCACTAATTTTTCATTGAATTTAACATGTCTACTTTCATAATATTTTCCTAGCTCTGGCTTTAAGAGTTGATACCCTGTTGGAGTATATCCAACCAAGACCATACCTACACCTCGAGGTCCAAATTTTGGGCCAGCATTTCTAGCAATTTTTACATAGCTTAAACTACCGAATCTTTTGATTTGATTAATATCAAAGCTGTGATCAGGTGCGAATCTTTCTAAAGGAGTTATCATATTGTTTGATTTATGTGGAGTCCTATTGTAAGCGTAAACTGCAGTAGTTAAGCCCAGATCCCACATGCCCTTTGGCAGTCTCGAGTCAAACATATAACACCTCACCTTTTTCTGGATAGTTTGATTCAATCTCTCAGCGACACCATTGTGTTCAGGTGTATCAGGGGAAGTTAACTGTAATTCCGCCCCTAGACCCTTAAGAACTTCAACTGTATGCCCGCCTGTATACTCTGTTCCCTGATCTGATCTAAGATAACACACTTTCGCGTCATAACCCAGTAAATTACGCGCACTTCTGATGAACATCTCAAGACAACGTCCTGTTTCACTTTTTGCCTTCATTGGATAAGCCATAGCGAATCTTGAGAAGTCATCGATGAACACTGAAATAAATCTGTATCCCTTAGGATGAGAAATTGGAGTAATAGGCCCCATCACATCTGAGTGAACTATTTGCAATGGTGCTGTTGCTCGCCTGCGCACCGATGGGAATGATAATTTATTGAATTTAGACGTTAGGCACACCTCACAATCTCTAATGAATTCATCATCAAATTTTACTGCATTTAATTCTTTATTATCTGGGAATTTCTTTTGTAATGCCTTAGGTAACTCGTTGAGGCATGTCCAAATCTACAATGCCACAACATGACATTCTGATTCTTCAAATAGCTATCTTTATCAATTGAAAGTTTTGGAAAAACTTCTACCGAATCATCCCATGGTAATTCATCAACATCTTGCAATTTCCTGTCCCAAATGGTGTAATCAAAATTTGATTATTCATAGGGAATCTTTTCTTTAGTAATTATTTTCTCTTTTATTAAGTTTTCACTCCCTTTATCATTATGCTTTTCTTCCCATGCCTTTTCTTCAATTTTATTTCCTTCCTCATTAATCTTATCAATTTCGTCTCTTTTCTCACTTGTTTCATTCTGTAAATTTGCTGTGACACTTCTGGTAAGATATCTTTTCACCTCATTCTCACCCCCAGTGACATCAGCAACATTTGCTACTACTCGCCTGTTTATTTGCTTGAAAGAATTCTCACTGATAGAGTTTGACTTTACTATTTCTAAATCGATTATCCAGTAAGGTTTTCTGTAAATCCCCGAGATGAAAAGTTCATTCGACACTGGATCAAATATATCAATTTTCTTGTCATCTAAGTAGATTGCTAATCCCATTTCGGCAAATTTTCTTAATGATAGCAGATTTGCTTTAAGAGCTTCTGCAAAAATAACTTTGTCAATTTCTAATAATTTACCACTCGCCAGTTCAATTTCTATTTTTCCTGCTCCCTCCGTTCTTAAGTCCGCTGACTCATTTTTATTAGCACACCTAATTACTCCACAATCTAATTCATTGAATGTTTTAAATATAATCCTAGAATTTGTTAAATGCTCGGTCGCGCCTGAGTCTGCCAGAAAGTCTGTCAGAAACTTACTTTCATTTGTTTGTTGACTATCTGCCTAAAATATTTCAGCACTTGATTGATCATTATTTTCTTTTTCCTTACATTGAGTGGAGTTATTTTTCTCTTTGGGTTCGTCGGATTTGGATTTCTTGTTTGATTGATGAGATGACTTAAACCCGTGTTTGTTCTCGCCTCTTTTATAAGAGAACCGACTCTTATTGAATCTTCCTCTTTTACTTGGACCATATGTTTCACCTCTCATTGGTCTTTTCGTTCCTTTATCGTTACTTCTATATTGATCTCGACAATTGTTTCTATAATTAATCTTTGAATTGGAATTGTACCTTGGAGTCTGCTTAGAGTATCCTGAACCACTTGCTGCATTGTCATTGTGAGTTCTGTTTGGGCAATCTCTCGCCTTGTGATTCCCAAACTGGTTGCACTTGTAGCACAAGTATCCTTTCCCTTTATTGGGACAGTCTGGTCCCTTGTGTCCATATGCCTGACACGCAAAACACCTTGGCCCCTTGTGCTGTGCAAAATTAGCAGTTTTAATATCAGAATCTGAGAGCTCATTTTTCATTGTAGCTTCTTCTTCTAATATCGCAATTTTCAACTCGCCAAAAGTCAAGCCCACACCTATAGCTTTCCTTGTTACTTTTTCAATAATTTTAATGTTGGGAAAAGCTTTTATTACTGCATTGTAGAATGCATCTTTCTTTTCGCTTTCACTTAGAGGAATGGTGTCGGGAGCATTTTCATAAGTTGCTATTTTTTCATCAAACATATCGTTAAACTCGCCAGCTGTCATTTTAGCAGGATTATATCTCATATTATAAAGGTCTTGTCTCACCGAGTGTGAAGCTACATTAAACTCAGCCATTTTCAATTTTTTAAGTTTCTTCAATATTTCTTTTGGATCTTGTAATTTGACAATTTTAGGGTGATAACTTCTGTCCAAATGATTGATCAGAATTTCTCTAACTTTGTGCTTCTGTTCTGCAAGAGTTTCCTCGTCCACAGTAACCAGAATGCTATCGTCAATGATGTGTAAAAGTTTATTTGTTTTAATTTCTGACGAGAAATAATCATAGAAATGTTCATACTTTATTTTACTGTCCATTTTGTAATCTCTTTTGAAACTCATTCCCTTGTTAAGCAATTCAATTTGTAACTTATTGATTACCTCGCAAGCTAATTCACTCAAAGGATTTAGGTTGTTTACTTGACTTGACTTTGCCTGATTAATTTCATTGATCTGTTTATTGACCATTGAACTAATTTGACTTTCTAGATTTGTATGCTTATCCGACATCACTCCTCCATTTTTGTCATTGTGCTTTTTGTCCAAGGCGCTCAAGAGCTCCTGTACTTCCCTTTTGTCTTGTGCTCTCGCCTCAGCATTCAGTCTCAACTGGTTTCTGTTCTCTGTTAGACCTTCATACAGTGCTTTTGTTGAAGTTATATTTGAGCTACATAGCTTTTCCACCATGCTCTTCAACTCAGCCAACTGTGTGTCTACAGAGACTGTTTTGACAGTCTTGTTGCCGTTAGGCTCAACTGATTCATCGTCTAGATTAGAATTTACTAATTTCAATTTAATATTTACTTTATTATCTGCTGTAATCTTGGGTTTCAGTTTGATTTGGTCAGTTTTGTCAACATTAATATTACCTGTAATTTTCTCGCCTGTTTTCTCGCCTGCACTTATCTCGCCGCCATTTAACTCGCCGCTTTTCGTCTCGCCTCCAGTCAATTCGCTTGACCTGGACTCGCCTGTGGCCCTCACCTGTGTATTTACCAAATCTTCACTCATTTCACTTGACCCATTCTCGATCACAGCTGTTGTTGACATTTGATTCTTCGGACCGTAACCTGGTAGATACATTGGCTTTTGTTCAGCTAACAATGCAGATTCTAACACAGTTAGACATCTCCATTGATCCTCTGATAAATCTCTCTTATCTAATCTAAAGAGACGGAAAATTTAGGATTATTTTATCTGGTTACATTTTTTATATTCAGGTCCGAAATCCCAAACTCGACTTCCTAAGCATAAACAAACCGAATTCAGAATGAATGTGCTCTTCAGAAAATCTAAACATAAGACCTCCTCCAAACACATTCAAGTCTTTTATGATTGCAAGAGATTGATTTAAATTTCTCAAGCAATTTGACGTCTTAATATTGCGCGTTTCTAATGTGTATAGTATGCTCGCCTATTTACACATATGCCTGATGTCTCACCTGTTACATATCCAGTTCCTTCGTCTGGAAGTACATGTACTTTATCTTCTACTAGCGCCGCCGCAGCCGCAAGCGGCCGCGACGTTGATGCTCTCTCATTATGCCTTTTCTTCTTTTTCCATTTTCTTAAAGTAATTGTTCATAAGATTTTTCATAATACTGATTATGCAGATTAACGGAACAATCGATTTTGTTCATCACCAGTTCACTTTCAATATTTCAATGAGTGATTCTGTTTTTTAATTTCTATGCTCATTGAATAAAATTTGACAGACTTTCGATTTTAATTGTAATATGGAATCGAGATTCTATCCAGGGCATGAAATGCTCGGTACCCCAGAATTTTTCAGATTTTTCCTCCATCGCCATTCCCCTTTACGCCCCTGCAAAAACATTCAATTATTTTTTCTGGAACAATTATCTAACCAATCCTGATATCTTTTTGCTGATTTGAAGTCTTCTCTACTAATTCATGATGTTCTTCACAATTTCATTGAAAGATTTCAGAAACTTTGATGAATGATGTGAAATTTTTTCTATCTTACATAATCTTCTGAAATCTTATGAATTTCTTTTTCATGTAACTTGAAGATTTTGTCAATTTGTTGAAAGAATTGATTGAATTCCTCGATTTTCTAAAAATTGTTTTCTACTTCCTCATTTCAACCAATCAGAGTGCAGTCGCAAAGTTGATGCTCTTTCATTATGCCTTCTCCTTGCTTTCATTTTATTCTAATGAATCTTGCGATTAATGAGAACTATTTGTTTCGGTTCATGACCTGTTCAATTGCAATATTTCAGTGAGTGTTTCGCTCATTTTGAATTTCTGTGATGACTGATTGGGATTTTCATCATAATTATCAATGAAATCTGTTCGGAGTGCAAAACAATTATTATAAAATTTCTTGTAGCCATTTTTATAATTATTCGAGAATTTCCTGAACTTGAAACTTTGATACATCACTTGAATTTTTTTCAAATTTCCTAATGTAATTCAGAAATCCTTGTGATTTTTATTTGAACTTGAAAATTCATTTGAATTGTTGAAAAACATCCGAGGAGATTAATTTCTGCTCCTTCATTTCACCCAGTTTGTAGTATTCGGGTTCACGTGACTCAGCTGGCATTTGAATCCCGAAAAAGCCCAAAATAATGAATCAATTCAGACTCAGTGAATCGAATTTGAAAAATTTGAAAAATTTCCAAAGTCCTTCCTCTCTATATTGACCTGATCTTCTTAGTATGTAAACAATTGACAAATTGACTCTTTCGGACAGATTTTTTTTTCCTATAGAAACACGGAACATTCCGAAGAAATTATGTCCTTAAACATTTTTCCGTATTTGCAACGGTTTAATCAATATGAATTCATAAACACATGATTTTCCTGATGTATCAAACCCAGAGTTGACTCTGGGTTCGTGGACATAAGCCAGAGTCAACTCTGGGTTCGGAAATTCATTAGGGTTTTTGCGGTTTCTTCGATATTGCCTACTAAAAATGTTGATTAAATTTTCTTTCACATTTCACGCTGTGCTTATGTTTTTTATATGATACATATGATTCATTAAGGAATCTACTCCGTGTATTCCAAATTATTCGTTGAGATAATTTGTTTCATTATTTTAGTTTTTTTTTTTATTCAAGACATTTAAAAAAAAATTGGTCTTCATTATTTTTCCCCCCACTGAACCGTTTGGTTGATAAAAAATGATAAACAATGAACGAATTCATTTATCATTATTTACTCAACAATGAGTCGGGATGGAGGCAAATATCATAACGACTTAACTTTGTTAAAATGTCTGGCATATTCAGGAACAAAATTCTCCCTATGTGTTTGATGAGATGCCTGGATCGGGGAATTAATTGTGCGGATGGATGAGTTGGAGTCGGATTACGGGGAGTGGGATGAGTAGAACCAAGAAATGAGCGGAACACGTGCACTTGATTTCACAAAACACCGTATAATTGTTCAATATTTATAGTTATTTACACTGTCACAATAAATAGAGTCACTGAGCAGACCGTAAATAATGAGCCGACTAATTCCTTGAATTAATAATAACTGAGCTGACACAATGAGTTAGTCCGAGTCACTAGAGATGAGCAGTACAATAAAATAAGTGTCTCTAACTAGATCCCGGAAACGAATGAGAGAGAGACACGGGCTTACAGGTGCCACGTGCCCTAATTCGATGGTCACATGACCTAATTTAATATAGATCATATGGTAATAAGGAGCTGTCCAGGACGTGGCGCCTCAGGTGTCCGAATTAACAACCCCCGGTCATCTGAGGTGAGCGCGTCAGGTGTGCGTGAGTGGGGAGAGAATGGATGAGCCTTGCGTGCGTTAGTGTGAGGGACCTGTCAGCTGACAGGATTTCCAACATTCTCCCCGGCCGTCGGCAACTGTAAAGTTGTTGACGCAACCATAATGAGTAGAGCCATGGTGAGCTGAAACAAAAAACAAAATTCAAAACGCTCTTTGGTGAGCTGTCGGAGCTTGTCACCCATGAGTGAGTCCGTGAGACCGTCCGGAAGGTGCGCTGGCTAGGCATGGCAGCATCCTAGACGTCGGGGGTCGTAAATCCCTTCTGCGTTGGCTGCTGTCATTCTCACGTTGAACCCCGTCGGTTGGTCAGGGTCGTAAATCCGTCGAAGTTGACGAAGTCCAACGGTGAGAAGCCGGTGAGCTGTCCTGGTTCTATTCCCCTGAAGGTGAGATGGGCAAGAGGACGAGCTTGGCGATTGGCCTTGTCAGCGTCGTCTGAGCAGTCCTGATGGTGACTACCCTGGTGAGTCCGTCCGATCCTGGGTGCAGAGCGGTCACTCGGGCGAGAGGCCACTTCGCTGGCGGGAATCTCTCGTCCGTGAGTAGAACCAGTGAGCCGATCCGTATCTGATGAGTCGGATGGTGCCACTTGGATATCGCTTGAAGACGTTGGAGATATCCCGTGGACCACCTCTTCCAGAATCCTTGAAGCTTCTGCTGAATGAGCTGCCATCTAGAGAGCCTTGAGACGTTGAGTTGCTCTAAAGATGGCTCTGGAAGAGTCGTGGGAGCCTGACCGATGAGAAAATGCCCTGGTGTCAAGGCTGAACAGTCATCAGGATCATCCGTGAGCGGTTCCAGTGGTCGTGAGTTGAGCACTGCCTCGATTTGAGCGAGCAAAGTGGTGAGTTCCTCAAAAGTGAGCAGATCCTCTCCGATCGTCCGGGTGAGATGGAACTTCACCGACTTCACCGCCGCTTCCCATTTCCCTCCAAAGTGCGGAGCACCTGGAGGATTGAAGGACCACTGAGTCCCATCATTGATGAGGAGCTGTGCGAGCTGTCTTGATTGAGCTGATCCTGACGAGAAGAGCTTCTTTAGTTCCTTGTCAGCGCCAAGGAAATTGGTCCCACAGTCACTGAACAAGGAATGAGCGATCCCACGCCGACTTGAAAAGCGTCTATACGCCGCGATGAACCCCTCGGCTGAGTAGTCTGACACGACCTCGAGATGGACCGCTGAGGTGGTCATGCAGACAAAGATAGCCAACCAGCCTTTGTACGACTTGTGTCCCCGCCCTTTCCAGGACCGTAGAGACACTGGGCCGGCATAGTCGATCCCAGTGTTGAGAAAGGCTCGAGCGGGAGTGAGTCTGGCTGGTGGCAACTGGCCCATGAGCTGTTGAGCGCGTACTCCACGTTGGCGAGTGCAGTTAACGCACTTGAGGATGAAGGAGCGTACTGGTGCTCGACCTCCGAGTATCCAGTAGCTACTTCTGAGCTGCCTGAGGGTGAGCTGTGTGCCTCCGTGGAGTGTCCTTAGATGAGCCTGTCCGATGAGTAGCTGAGCCAGTTGAGATTCCTTCGGAATAATCACTTGGTTCCGGCTCTCCGGGCCTATGTGAGCAAACTTGAGCCGTCCTCCTATCCTCAATACCCCTTGGCGATCGATGAAGGGTGTGAGCTTGGTGAGGGGGTGGGATTTGCTGAACCTTTCCCCTCGTGAGATCGCTCTGAGTTGATCCTTGAAGTGAGCTGCCTGCGTGAGTTTGATCCAGAGGATGCGAGCCTCTTCAAGATCACCAAGAGTGAGCGGGTATCGAAGAGAAGAGTTGGGGGTTTTCCTGAGCCGAGCTATGAATCGTCGACAGATTGCTGTGACCCTGAGCAGTCGGTTGAACGATGAGAATCTGTCGACGAGATTCCAGAGCGCGATTGGATGAGCTTTTACATGTAGGAGAACTCCTGGCTTTTCCTCGAGGTCTGCGCTGAGGTCTTTTTCCAGAGCGTGAGTTGGCCATGATGAGCAGTCTTGATGAAGCCATGGTGGCCCTTTCCACCAGAGCTTATGAGATACCAGTTGGTGCGCTGATAGACCTCGAGATGCACAGTCTGCAGGATTCTCCTTGCCCGGTACCAATCTCCAATGAGCCTGCTGAGTGAGCTCCTGGATGAGTGCCACCCGATTTTTCACGAACTCCTTCCATCTTGAGGAGTGTGAGCTGATCCACGTGAGCGTGACCGATGAGTCGGTCCAGAGATAGGTGGTGGCGTTCGTGAGATTGAGTTGGTCCTTGACGTACTTAGTCAGTTTGGCCAGGAGGAGAGCCGCAGTGAGTTCTAGTCGTGGGATTGTCAGCCGTTTGAGCGGTGCGACCTTCGTTTTTGAGCAAACCAATGTGAGTTGTGATTTTCCCTTGTTGAGAACCTTGAGATAGATCACGGCTGACATCGCCACTTGTGATGCGTCGGAAAAACCGTGTACTTCGACGACGGAATCCGTGAGCAGTCCAAGCCACCGAGGTATGGTGATCTCTGATAACTGTGTGAGCTCCTCCCTGAATTGGCTCCATCGTTGAGCAGTTGTCTGGGAAACTGGTTCGTCCCATCCCAGTTTCTCGATCCATAGAGCCTGGAGCAATATCTTCGCTCGTATGACCACTGGCGCTAGGAAACCCAGTGGATCGAAGAGTTGAGCCGTTTCCGATAAAATGATTCTCTTCGTTATTGAGCTGGTCTCAGGCTGAGTGACGGAGAACTTGAAGTTGTCCGTTCCAGGATGCCAAGAAACCCCTAGAATCTTGGTGAGCGAGTCCTCTATGAATCGTTGTTCTTGAGAGGTGCTGTCAGGTTGAAGAGATGTGAGTAGAGCTGGGCTATTTGAGTGCCATTTGGCTAGCGGAAAGCCTCCTGACCGACAGAGCTGTGTCACCTGATGAGCGGTCCTGAGTAGCTCTTCATCTGAGTCAGCACCCCCGCAGATATCGTCAACATATCGTCCTTTCATGAGCGGTTCCACAGCGAGAGGATAGTTCGATCCTTCATCCTCAACGAGCTGATGAAGAACACGCATTGAGAGGAACGGAGCTGACCTAGTGCCATATATGACCGTGGTGAGTTGATAGGTGGCGATATCTCCGTTTGAGTCGGTCCAGAGTATTTGTTGAAGTGGCCAATCTTCCGGATGTACCTGAATTTGACGAAACATCTTGGTTATATCCGTCATGAAAATGAGCCGTTTCCGCCGAGAAAAGAGAAGTACATCCGAGATATCCTTCTGCAACTTCTCACCCGTGTGCATAATCTCGTTCAACGATTGTCCTGAGCTGGTCTTGTTGGAGCCGTTGAAAACAACTCTGAGCTTCGTTGNCCCCATTGAGCTGGCGCTGATGAGCTGATCTAGCGAGCTGTCCGGAGACTCGACGCATGTGGCCGAGCTCTTCATATTCCCTGAGGAAGTCCGTGTAGAGCTGACGATAAACCTCATCACGTGAGAGTTTCCTGAGCAGACGATGGAGGCAAGCGAGTGCAGACGATTGTGAATCTCCTAGCGAGGAAACTGGAGATTTGAGCGGTATTCGAACGATGTAGCGGCCACATGAATCTCGTGAGTGGGTCCGTTGAAAGTGTTCCTCACACTGCGCTTCCTCCTCGTTGAGCTGAACCTCTGGTGTCCCAGGGATCTCTTCCTGGATCCAGAATTTGGTGAGCAGTTCGTTGAGATCCTCGTTGGTGACCGTTAGATGAGAAGTTGCTACTTGAGTAGTATCAGGACCTTCCGTTGGTCCGAATACGATCCATCCAAGTCGCGTGAGCTGAGCCGATGGTGAGTTTGATCCATTGGTGATGACTTGTGGTAAAATGAGCTGTCCACAGACATCAGCGCCAAGAAGAATGTCAATTGGTGCTGGTGTGTGAAAATCGGGATCAGCGAGCTGGAGTCCTGCCAGATGATCCCATGTGAGCTGACTTGGTGAAAATGTCGCTAATGAGGTTGTGAGCTGGCCAAGAGCATAGGCAGAAACTCTGAGCTGAAAGTGAGAGCAAGTGGACTGTATTGTGAGCCGAACCTTGCCTAATGCCGGCCCAGATGCCGTGTCTCCAATCCCCGATATTCGTAGCTGTGTCTTGAGCCTTAACAGCCCAAGCTGACGAACGAGCTGGTCTGAGATGACGGAGATTTCCGACCCTGGATCGATGAGTAGACGAACCTGATGAGCTGGCTGATCTGGGCGTACCAAAAGCGCAAGGCTGGTAGCCAGAAGGACCCCAGGGCGGAAGTCTGGAGCGGATCCGGAATCTGAGTGGTGACCTGAGCAGGAGACGGCAATCTGAGCTGGTGATCTTCATTCCGACGACGTTGACTGGCCTTGGTCACCAGTCACCACCATGGGGATGTCGTTTTCGTGGGTGTAGGTCACCACCGGAACGGCCTTTTGCTGGGTTGAGTTGGTCTGTTGCCTCTGCTGAGCTGGACGTTGAGGCTGACTCGATGTCTGGTTGTGGAGCATCGAGTGGTGGAGATCTGTATTCGAGCTCGTTCCGCGATCTTTTCGCGTCGGCTCGAATACAGATCTATCCAACGTGGAGAAGATGCATTATCTTCGTACTAGTCTCTCAGGGGAGCCAGCTCAACGCATCGCGAATCTTACGATCCCGGAAACGAATTGCGGAAAGTATTGCGGGGGCCTCCACNTGACCTAATTTAATATAGATCATATGGTAATAAGGAGCTGTCCAGGACGTGGCGCCTCAGGTGTCCGAATTAACAACCCCCGGTCATCTGAGGTGATCGCGTCAGGTGTGCGTGAGTGGGGAGAGAATGGATGAGCCTTGCGTGCGTTAGTGTGAGGGGCCTGTTAGCTGACAGGATTTCCAACACTATGACAATTGATTTTTTTTCCTTTTGTTTAAACAACACATGAAAAATTAATCCGGTGTATATGCAATAGGCATCTCTATTAAATATCCACGTATGATATGCAGAACCAATGTAATCACGGGAATTAAGAAAAAAAATCAGCAGTTTAAGTAGACAATACCGGAAAAACCTTAAAAAATCATTTATTTATGAAGTTTTATTGAATGGGCTCCCTTTTCATATTCATAGTCCACGATACATACACGATTTACACGTCTAATAGACATTCCCTATAAGAGAATGTACTTGTATGTTGTATTCTAATTCTAATCCGAAATGTGATTCAAAATTCGCGCCAATTTCCCAAGCAATACCATCTGACAGTAACTTCCCGAAGCTCGTTCTCATTCGAGTTCGACTTCCAGAGAAATCGATTCGACTTTTCTCAATTCGAGTTCTCATTCGGCAGCCATTATGCTTTCCTTTTTATTAAAGGATTATTGCCAGGGAGACTACTTCTCCGTCATGGTTTCCTTCGATTAGATGTTGTCTAATTAGGAGTCTCCACACTTCATACAGAAGTTCTTTATCAGCTGTAATTATTTATTTATAAATATCTTCGTCTAAAGATAGCAATTTTAAAATTCAATTTCATTAGTTCAACCCGTCAAATATTTAATTTGTTATTCTCGCCTATTAAATATTTCTGAATTTAATATTCTCACCAATTAAATATTTTGATTTGGATGCATCCTTAATTTGTAAATTTCAATTTTGCACTAGTGTCTATTGATTTTATTTTATTGATTTACATTACGCTGGTGGACCCCGCACACACGCGGAACGCGGCCAAGAAAGAGAGAATCGTTGTTTTTCACACCAATTTTTATATTCACACTAATTTTCGTTTTTCTTTCTATTTCTTATTGTTCTCTCCTTGCTCGAGCAATGTGTGTGGGACTGCAGTCGTCCCTCTCTTTCAGACGCACCCCGGCTGCGCGCGTAACCCACCTGTTGCGTCTACTTGTTGAAGCCTGTTGAAACCCGTGCTCGCCTTCACTGCCGAGAAACTATTGTCACGGTGTCACTTGGCTTTCTTCTTTTGTTTTTCACGAAATATGATTTTATTTATGACAAAAGATATTTCTTGCTTTTCAGTGATTTTTTGTGAATTTAATTGGATTTCTTTATTAATTCTTTTCAGTCTAAAATCTCGATTTCAGGTCGGCGTCGTGGACAATTTATTTCCGGCCGCCATTTTGATCACTTCTATTTTTCGTTCTCACCAATGCACTTCACTTAATTAATGCATTTTCAGTACTTACATTTTCTGTGAGTACTTTTCATTTTTCCTTTCCATTTGGAAAGATCCATCCGGACACGTGCCCGGCCACCCGATAGCGTCCTTTTTGAAATTTCCGATTTATCGCTTTCAATCCTTTAATTTATGATAAATTTTAATCACGCACAGTGGAAGTGTGCTCGGCCCATAACCTGAAGGGTTATTTAGGATTGAAATAACGATTAAACACAGTTTTATTATCGTGAAAGTAATTAAGCTTTATTCAGCAACGTAATGCGACAACGGTCGAGGCACAAGTGATGCATAGTACGAGTATATCTACGAGAGGCGCAACGGCGCCGTGGCGACATAGTCAGCCACACTATCGGTAAAAGGAGACTGGCGTAGGGCGCCACTTTCAACAAAAACCAACAAAATCACCAACTTGAAATAGTTAACAACAAATCTAGTACACTAGTGAACCGAAATTCAGAAGCAAGGTGGCTATCAATTAACGATCAAACAAACGATCAATCAACGGCACGAAATCACACGATTTCGTGTCTCCACGTGGCACCGAAACCACGCTTCCAAAGACGCAATCAACGATTGCGCCAACTAACCTCCGTATTAGCCTGCTACCTGTTTTATTAAAGTTTTTTAGTGTAGGTTAAATATTTATGTGTAGACACGTGCTAGCCGTTGTCGTAAACCGTTAAACAACGAACAAATACATTGTGTTGTATGTATGTGTGTGTGTGAATCCTCGTATGATACCGCCATTCGCAGTGATTCCTGCAATTTAATGTACCCATGATAAATCTGGGTTTTTTATGCCGAAAGGCTTTTTCTCATAAAACAGTGTTCTCTTTTTTTTTCTTTCTATAATTTAATGCAGCTATCATACCACCTAGGGTATGATAGCCTTCAACGTCATTTCAGTCAGGCTCCTACGATCCTGATAGAACCCTCAATGGAACCGCTCAAGGTTCCTATTGGGTGTGTGAATATGACTCCGCCCTTTTTTGGTTAAATAAAACACTTTTGCTTGTTTAGAAAATTAAAAAAATTTTTATTGAAAGTATGCTCCATCTGCAGTAACAACCTTCACCCATCTTTCAGGTATTTTACATATTCCTTGCCTGAAGAAATCCTGGTCTTTTGAGCTGATCCAATTATCAAGCCAAATTTTGATACTTTCGCATGAAGTGAACCGTTCTCCCGTAAAATCTGACTGCAGTGTTCGGAATAAATGGTAATCCGAAGGAGCTATGTCTGGCGAATATGGCGGATGGAGTAGTACTTCCGAGTCCCGTCCATCTAAATATCTTTTCACAACTTGAAGAATTAATTTACTGTGCCTATTCACCCATTCTGGTCGTTTTTCTTCTATGGCTCGCTTCACATGCATTAGTTGTCGTCGGTAAACTTCTCCATTAATAGTTTGAGAGAGTTCGAGCAATTCATAATATACAACACCTCTCTGATCCCACCAAATGCAGAGCATAAATTTGTCACTGTGAATATTTCTTTTTAGGTGGGATGGTCCGGGTTCACCTGGCTTCACATAAGTTTTTGGCGTTTAGGATTCTCATAATATCTCCATTTTTCATCTCCTGTGACTATTCGATGCAAAAATCCTATTCTTTGCTGTCTTTGACGTAGCATTTCACAAATTGTTTTTCGACGTTCCATGTCTCCTTCTTTCAATTCATATGGAACCCAGTTACCTACTTTTTGAACGATTTTCATTGCTTTTAAACGCTTTGGGACAGTTGATCTTTCAACATTTAATGCTGCAGCCAATTCTGATTGAGTTTGGCAAGAATCCTCTGCCAATAATGCCTCCAATTCAGCATCCCCATATTTTTTTGGTGGTTTTCCATGTTCTCTGTCCTCAGTGCCAAAATCATTATTTTCAAATCGTCGAAACCATTCCTTGCAAGTTGTATTAGATGGAGCATGCTCACCGTACATCTCCACAAGCAAACGATGAGTTTCAGCTACACTTTTTTTTGCAATATAATAGCGTAATAACACTTCCCGCAAATGATGTTTATTTGGAACGAAAACCGACATTGTCACGGAGGTAAAAACACTTGTTGCTTACATTTCAACCAAATGTCACATAGTGCGTTTGACAGCTGACATAAAGTACTATCGAATACCAGTATTGCCATTTATTAGTGCACGTAAGGAATACTAGAAACGACATCTGTTGGGAAAGGGCAGACTCATATTTACACACCTAATACAACGGCTCCAATCAATATTCGAGTGGCACCACCCGACTCATCAAATCAAGATCGGCTCACTGGTTCTACTCACTGACGAGAGATTTCCGCCAACCAAATAGCCTCTCGCACGAGTGCTCTTCACCCAGGAACGGATGGACTCACGAAGCTTACGTAGAACCAGGTCAGCTCACCGATGAAGGCTCAAGACCCTTCACCTCTGGATCTGGATTTACGCTTCGGAACAACCGATGAGATTCGGAGTGAAGATGAGGAGATCGGAGTCTGGACAGGAGTTACGACCCTTACGAACCGGCGAATCCTTATGCTTGGCCGGCAACCGATCACCGGAAAGCTCAATAGGTAATATAAAGAAAAGCTTTATAGAGACCCCTTGAACTTTTCTTTATGTTACAGCTCACCCTCAGGCCATCTCATCAGCCAACCATAGTTGCCGATCATGCGCGAGAATGTTTGAAATCGGTCGATTATCGCGTGCGGCTATGCCCAGTTCAGCTCACCGGGATTCCACGGGCTCGGTGGCAGCACCTGATGGACCGACTCGCCGACCGCCACTCACTGCCGCTCGTCTCACCTCAACCTTACTTTCGTTTCGATAGTATACACGTGCGCATCGCCGAATATCTTTCGATCTGCTCATTTTTGGATCTCGGTTCCTTTTTTTCAGATTATTGTACAGTTCAATTACAGTTCAACTCATTAATTATTGTTCTCACAAGAAAATCGTCCCGCATGTCCCTCGCCGATTTTGATGAACATGAAATCTGTCATTCTCCATCAAAAACTAAGGTATACGTGTTTTTTTTCGGCGGAAAAACACTTTTAGGGGGTGAAGTCGACCCCCAAAGTTGATACATTTCCGGGGCCGTTTGATAGATTCATATTTTTACACTCAAACTTTCGAAACCAATTGCATAATAATCTGTGAGAAAAGTCATGGAAAATATCGTTGGTTGATTTCGGATAGGGGTGAATTACAAAGAAATTATAAGGTTTGTTATCGGCAAAACTCTTGCAAGAAAAAAAATTTTACTTGAATTTCGGCGATATGGATTGCATTTGAAAGATTGAAAAAAAAATAGTGAATACGTTGTAACCGGGGTTTTTGACCCGATTATAATGATTACGGTAATTCAATTGCAACCGGAAAAGAGGATGGGGACAAATCAAATCACTGAACGATGGGGAAATTCTAGATAACTATAAACTCTATATTTTGAATTTAAGTTACGATGCTCTCATACAATTCGCTTATTTTCCTTTAATTATTTATCAGGGAGACTGGATATGGCCAGGCAACATTCGTACACGCAAGAGATATCAGTCTAATGATTGTCGAAAGAGGAGAAGAAGCTAATAGGGTGGAAGGGCGGGGGGATTTTGACTCTATAAATATTACAATGGGGTATGTTTACTAGCAAAGGGGTGAAACTGTAAAGGCTCACCGTTGGGGGGAGAGAGTAAATGGGAAAAATACTGGGATCGGGAATGTAACTCGTACTCACGCGCCGACGAAACCCCTCGCCGCTTCTCGGGGATGAATTCATGGAATTTCTGAATCCACTGGGGATAAATGACCCTCCTCTCCTCTCCGACAGCTCGGGGGTTGTTGGATGACTAGGGTGAACACCTTGGTGCACTCCAAACTCTTTCTTTTATTTTATTATATTTTGTCTTATACTCGATTTCATTTTCTACTCATCACATGGACAAGTGTGGTTCCTCCCGAACGGTTGGACACGAGGTGGTCAGTTACATCATTTTGTGTCGTCTCTTCGAGTCTTTCAGGGGGGGGGGTCGTCTTCTGCCGCCTGACGTCACGCCCAATTTCGGTGGGTCGAATGCGTTTCCGGGTGTTGAGGGGGGGTCGTGTGGAGGGGCTTTTAGTTCTTCTCATGGGCTACGCGGTGCTGAGGTGTGATGTCCTCTCTCTCCCTCCGTCTGGCTCGTCCAGAGCGCATTCTCTTTCTTTTTCTCTCTCTCTGCTGTTTCACTGCGATTGTCTCCAGGCTTCTTCCTTCGGAATTTCGTGGGTGGGGGCAGGAGTATTTGCGGATTAGTGGATGTCCAACGCTGACGGAATAGTTTGATGGGGGAGAAAACATCGTATGGGGGGGGGGGCAATTCACCTCGTCACAACGCATTTTGATTCATCTTCGAAAAGGGATGTAGGGGTTGAACCACACCCAAACTTCTGTAAATTATCACTGGCAAAATATTGAAATTTCCTCTGTGCAAAGATGATTTTTGGTGATTATTGGCAGAGGATTCTTGCCAAACTCAATCAGAATTGGCTGCAGCATTAAATGTTGAAAGATCAACTGTTGCAAAGCGTTTAAAAGCAATAGGAATGGTTCAAAAAGTTGGTAACTGGGTTCCATATGAATTGAAAGAAAGAGACATGGAACGTCGAAAAACAATTTTTGTCATTCCGGCCGTGAGGCAGCGCTTCACGGACGCTCCGCTCCGCTCCGCGTCCGTGAATCTCTGCCTACGGCCGTTATAACAAAAAATACTGTTCGTCATATGGCAAAAAAAAACTTTTCTAGCTCATATGATTACAGCCCTCGCCTTCGGCTCGGGCTGCAAACTCATATTCGCCAGAAAATTTTTTTTCGGCCTAGTGACGAAATATACTGTTGTGAAATGCTACTTCAAAGACAGCAAAGAAAAGGATTTTTGCACCGAATTGTCACAGGAGATGAAAAATGGATATATTATGAGAATCCTAAAAGCTAAAAAACTTATATGAAGCCAGGTGAACTCGGCCCATCCCAGCTAAAAAGACATATTCACAGTGCCAAAGTTATGCTCTTCATTTGGTAGGATCGGAGAGGTGTTGTATATTATGAGTTGCTCGAACCCTCTCAAACTATTTATGGAGAAATTTACCGATGACAACTAAGGAGTTTGAAGCGAGCCATAGGAGAAAAACGACCAGAATCGGCGAATCAGCACAGTAAATTAATTCTTCAACATGAAAATGCCAAAACGCATACCGCTCAAGTTGTGAAAAGATATTTAGATGGATAGAACTGGGAAGTGCTACTCCACCCGCCATATTCGCCAGACATAGCTCCTTCGGATTACCACTGATTCCGAACACTGCAGTCAGATCTTAGGGGAGAACGGTTCACGTCATACGAAAGTATCAGAATTTGGCTTGATAAAAGGATTTCTTCGGGCAAGGAATACGTAAATTATCTGAAAGATAGGCGAAGGTTGTAGCTGCAGATGGAGCATCCTTTCAATAAAGTTTTCTTCAATTTTCTAAACAAGCAAATGTGTTTTATTTGAACAAAAAAGGGCAGAGTCATTTTCACACACCCAATGTACAAAATATTTACAATAATAAATGCCTTTCAAAGTTTATGTAGGGGAATTGGTAAGGCCAGGCTACTTGTTAAATACATCCAAGAATAATAAGGATGATTCGATAGTGGAGAACAAAGGGGAGAAGCTAGTCGTGTCGAGGGACTCCAAATAAACAAAAATATACTGATAATTAATCCAATTCAACTCTACGCTGGGGGGGGG
>NW_021680795.1:137523-149181 GCF_001412515.2 Diachasma alloeum | reverse complement strand
CAATTCAACTCTACGCTGGGGGGGGGGGGGCAATAAAGGACAAGTGGAGGCTCACCGTTCGGGAGATAATTTGTCGGAAATATAAGGGAAAATGGCAAATCAAACCCGTACTCATGACCACGTGGATACGGTCTGGGAACCGGGAGTTCGGCAACAGTCTTCCTTCCTGCTCCAAAAATGTCCTCAACAATCAGATCTTCCAGTTTTAATCGGACCCTCCAGTCCAAACCGGAACCTCCAGTCCACCTCACAACTCCTGGGCTTTTTTGTCTCTCTCCAAAACTGGGGAACGGGCTCTTGAATCCTTGTCCAAAACTAGCGATACGGCAAACAGAATACTGCGTGCGTGGTGGCGTAGGGGGCAGCTGGGATACGAGTGAGTGCTGCTCTTCTTCTTCACCTTCTTCGCACTTTCTGCGTACATTCCCCTTGATTCCCGCTACTTCTCGTCCTTCTTGTTCCACATGCATCTAAATCAACTGCGGTCTTCGAGGGGGTCCGGGGGGGGGCGTCGCAGGAGCGTGTGATGATGGGCTGTCACTTGATGTTTGACTCTGAGGATTGTCGCGTACGATATTATTTGTCGAGGGGACCTGGCTCTTCCTGGAGTTTTGTGGGCCGGGGGTCCTGATCCTCTTCGGATGGTCTCGTCGCTGCTTCCAGAGGAGAAGGGTAAATGGGGAATGGAGGGGACTGCTTGGGGAAATGAGGTAACCAACGGTGGCGGAGAATTAATATTTTAGGGGGCTACGTGTGTAGGGGAAATTGACAAACGATGCGTCCTCACAGAATACAAGGCCAGTGTTGTTGCTCACTGGCGCAGTAGCAGAAAACAAAATCTATACCTAGAATCTGTCAAGCAGAAATTCAAAAAAGTTGATTCCGTACCACAATTGAGACGGTGGGCACATACGATAAATCAGGGTGGTAGCTGTAAAGGTAAGCTTGAACAGATTTGTAAGCATACATTACAAAATTTCAAATTTGGTCTTGATGCTAGCATGATCATCCATGATTGCGACTTACGACGATGGGCATTACAAGCTCAAAAAGATATAGGTTCTGAAGTTTTTCGCTTCAAAGCATTCGGAAAGTGGATAAGAGTATTCAAAAAAGCACATCGCATCGCCTCACGAAAAATCAATAAGTTTGTGACTACGAAAACTATTGAAGAACGTCACGTTTTAAAGGAAAAATCAAAATAATTTGTTCAGGATGTGAAACAACCTATTCCAATTTACGGTTTATCAAATATATATAATTCTGATCAAAGTGGATTTCAGTTCGAGGTGCATTCAGGGAGAACTTTAGCTGAAGGTGAGAAGCAAGTACAATATGTGGTGCAATCATTAACGTCCACAACACATAGCTACACTATACAACCGACGATATCTGCCGAAGGGAAACTCCTCTCTCCACTCTTTTTGGTTTTAAAAGAACCAAGTGGTCATTTCGGTCCCAGGGTAGAGTCAAAACTATTTCAACCAGACAATATATACGCAGATGAGTTCAAATCTGGTAAACTCCGTTCAGGCACGAAATTTCGTTGAATCGTTTAATGTTTTGGTTGCGATTTATGTTTGGTGATGGAATAATTTCAAAAGGAATAATTATATATTCTATGATTTTTTACAGAACATTTCAAAACTTGGTTGGAACTGATTTTTTTTCCAAATGTTGGTTCGAAAAGTCTCTTATTGATTGATTCGTGGACGGGACATTGTGCTCCAGTCGTGGAGGCTACCAAGACACGGAATAAGAATGTAGAGGTGATGACATCTCAAGGGACCACCGGAAAACTTGAACCGTTTGGTGTTTTTGGATTTCGAGTGTGGAAAAATTTCATTAGACATTCCTCTGAGAGTGTTATATTAATGAATTATGATATAATAGGTGTATAAATTAATTCTCGGCCTTTTTTCGACAATTCTGACATTTATTTATGAAAAAATGAATACAGATCCAATCTTGAAAATAATCACCATCAGTTTGCACGCATTTTTCCCATCTATCGGGCAATTGTCGGATTCCGGCTCGGAAGGAAGATGGTGGTTTTGACTGGATGAATTCATCAATGCTCTGCCGGACTTCTTCAAGAGAGCGCAACTGGGTATCCACCGGGTGATGTTGTAGCGCCCGAACAAGGTGATAGTCAGAAGGCGCAAGGTCTGGAGAATACGCCACATGTGGGAGAATTCCCCAGCCCAACGTGGAGATAACTTTCAGGGTTTCTTTTGCCGTGTGTGGCCGCGCGTTGTCCTGCAGCAAAATCACTTACCTCGTACCACTACCAGTAAAAGGTCTCTTTTCCTCAATAGCATCACTCAATTTCACCAGTTAGTCCTGATAACGCTGAGCAGTGATGGGTTCCTCCTGTTTGAGTATCTCATAATAGATTACACCTTTGGAATCCCACCAAATACACAACAACAATTTTTTCCCGTGAATGTTCGGTTTTGCAGTGCTAGTTGACAGCTCCCCCGGATAAACTCACGATTTTTGCCGCTTAGGATTGTCGTAAAATATCCACTTTTCATCCCCAGTCACAATTTTATGTAAAAAGTTTTTTTGTTCAATGTGATCACTAGGCACATTGCAATTTCACAGCGTCGACTTTTGTTTTCTCAGGTAAAATGATTGGGCACCCAACGACCTTCCTTCTGTATCCTCCCAATTCTTTTTAAACGCACCAAAATAGCTCGTTGAGTCACTCCAAGAGTATCAGCAGGCTCCTGTTGTGTTTGACAGGGATTTTCATTAAATAAGTTGTTCAACTCCTCGTCCTCGACTTTTTTTGATTGCCCAGAACGTTCCTCATCCTGGAGATCAAAATTTCCATCCCGACATTTTTTAAACTACTTTTTACATGTGCTATAAGATACAGCACTCCCTTTCAGTGCCGAACGAATCATTTTTTGTGCTTCTGCGGCAGTTTTTCCCAGTTGGAAGGTGAAAAAAGGCAGTGCCTCAAGTGCCTCCTGTCGAATGACATTTTTATTCACTATGTTTTTTGAGGTTGTGTTAATCACACCACAGCGGACTTGAGTAGTTTGATAGTTTACAGATAGCGCTTCAAAACGCCGTTTATTGCAGGGAATTCTTTTAATTCAAATGTGTGTTCTGATCAATTTAATGTAGGGGCCGAAAATTAATCTATACACCTAATAAATTCACATTTGAAAAATAATATCATCAAGCTCCAATCACTTACTCATAATCAATTGTCATGTCTACGATATATTAATCTTTTCAATTATTCTTGGTTCAGGAGCGGTTATGTAGAAATCAAACCAGATGAATTTGAAAATCCCGTGCAATTTGTATTTGGACAATCCTGTAAATCGCATTGTGAGATTCCAAGATATAAGAAGGTTGCAATAATTCGTAGTTCTTGATGCTTCTTGCATCATTATGTTTCAAACATTTCTTTGAGGATTATCCTTACTGTAGCAAATATACTGAATGATCCGTCCAATACGTTCGCTCGACAATGAAGTCGCACGAAATCTCGAAGGAAGGAAACCCATTATTCTTTATATGCTCTACGTCTAATTCAAATTCACTCCATCGGCATCTGTACATGAATGGAAAATTTTATGGAATATCTGAAAACAGAATTTCTCGAGGAGCTTATAATTTGTTGAATGAAGATACGTACACTGATAGAAGAATTTATTCGCGGTTAACGGGGCTCTTTAACTATTAAGATCATTCATCAATAGTTGAGCTCTCAAGGTCGACGCCCTTTTCACACTAACTTCGCCGCGTGCTGAATAACAAAAAAGTCCACTAATTTCCAATAGCCCCAGGATGATGAAAAGTGGAAATAATCAAAGTGAAGTGATTAGTTTCCGTAAAAGAACTTGTACAAAGCTGTAAGTTTTTATATTTTCGGAGATATTCAAGTTTGAAAAGAGATATGCATATATGCGGAGTCTATATGTGGTATAGACGACGGGCGTGAGGGATTAACGAAAGGTATTAATAGCTAAAGGGCTTTGTTGACAGCAACTGAATCTTTCCATCTTTTCTATTCGCGTGTGAGTTATGGTGAATTTGCGAAATTGAAGAGGGAAGCAAGGAAAACGACAGAAGCAAGGATGAAACGATCAGGTCATTATCTTAATTGCTAGTTATGTATGAACTGGACCATGAATAAAAGCATATTTAGAAAGAATTGTCCAGGCCCGTGGAATGATTCATTTACATTTCCCAGGGGTGGTTCACCTCCTACACCCCGTTTTAAAAACAAAGCAAAATACGTATTCACTATTTTTTTCACTCTTTTAAATGTAATTCATATAAGCGGGATTCAAGTGATATTTTTTTTCTTACAAGAGTTTTGCGGATCACAACCCCTATAATTTTCTTGCAATTCATCCCCATCCGAATTCAACCGACGATATTTTTCATAACTTTTCTCATAGATTATTATGCAATTGATTTCATTTGGAAATTATGAGTGTAAATATATGAATCTATCAAACGGCCTCGGAAATGTGTCAACTTTGCGGGTCGATTTCATCCCCTAAAAGTGTTTTTCCGCCGAAAAAAAATATGTTCACCTTAGATTTTGACGGAGAATAACATATTTCATTCTCGTCGTAATTGGCGAGGGATACTCGGGATGGTTTCCTTGAAGGTAGAAACCATCGAGACGAGTATTTTGAAAACCAAATTGAAATCGGTGCAGTTGTTGTTGAGATATTGAGGAAAAACGACATTCAAACAAGTCGTTATATCTCAGGAACTACTGGAATGATAAGGCTGAAACAATGCACCAAATTAGTGCTCACTTATAGCAACTATGAGCCAAAATATCTAATTTGTATCTAAAAATTTCACCGTATTTATGTTGAATTTGCTAAAAATTAATCGCCAAAAACCAAATCTGCACTTATATACATATAGACATGACCTCTAAAAACATCATTTCTTTACGTTTCATAACATTCTAGACTATTTGTAATTAAAATTAGAAAATCGGAAAAACGGCCAAAAACAAAGCTTCCATTCGGAAAAAACAGAGAAAATCAGCGACGAGGCCACACGGTGGCTGCAGCGGTCACGAAGAAAGTCTCAGGCGAAGGAGGCAAGATTCACATAGAATGGGTCAACCCTCGGATACAAAGGATGGACAAACTGGTCAAGTGCTTTGACTGTCCGCGCAGAAAAAAATATATTTCACATATGTTTCAATCATATGTTATATAAAAGCGGCAAAAAAAGCTGTATGTGAAATATACTGCAAATATATTTTCGGATTATCTCTTATATAATGAAAAAATAAGGACATTTAAAAATTCAGGAGACGTCCTCCAACCCCCCTATGACCCAGTTTCTGACCTCTCTTGACAAAGTTTCTGACCCCCCCTATGACTCAGCTTCTGACCCCCCTTGACCCAGTTTCTGACCCTCCCCATTTATGGACATCGTCTCATATAACGGCACCCTCCCATATAAGGGCAACTTCCCATATAAGGGCACCCCTCATATAAGGGCAACCCCATGTATAGGCAGAACCTCTTTCAAAGGAAATATGTTTCTTTCGTAGTAATTAATTTTTTTTGTCATCTGTAAGTTGTGTCTCTCTATCTCTCTATTATCTCTCTATTATCTCTTCTTTCTATATAATAAAAAAATAAGGCTGAAAAATTCAGGGGACACTAAAATTCAGTGGACGCTAAAGTTCAGAGGACGCCCCTATTCCTGACTCTTATTCTGACCCTATTCCTGACCCTTTCAACCTCTCAGAATTCAGGGGACGCCCCTATCCCTAGAGGGTCTCAAGGGACTGGAGGCCCTCCCTTATATGGGAACCTCCTTTATATGTGTGCCCATAAGGCGGTGTGCCCATATATGGGGGGTTGCCTATATGTGGGGCTGCCCATGTACGGGGGGGTACCCATATGTGGGGGGTACCGATATATGGGGTTGTCCATATATCTCGCTATATAGAAAAATCTTGCAGCCTCTCAAAATTCCGGGGGCGCCTCTATCCCTAGAGGGTCTCCAGGGTCTCAAGTGTCTCAAGAGTCAGAAGGGTCTCAAGGAACTGGAGCCCTTCCCTTACATGGGAACCTCCCTTATATGGGTGCCCATATATGGGGGGACTTATTGTGGAGAGTGCCCCTGTACGGGGGGGTACCCATGTATGGGGGTACCGATATATGAGAGGGTACCCATATATGGGAGGTGCCCATATATCTCGCTATATAAAAAAATCTTTCAGCCTCTCAAAATTCCGGGGACGCCCCTATCCTTAGAGAGTCTGAAGGGTCTCAAGAATCTCAAGGGACTGGAGGCCTTCCCTGACATTGGAACATCCCTTATATGGGTGCCCGTATATGGGGGAGTACCCATATATGGGGGGTACCGATATATGGGGGGGTACACGTATATGGGGGGTACCCATATATGGGGTAGTCTCCATATATGGGGGGTGCCCATGTATGGGGTGGTACCCATATATGGGGGAACCCATATGTAGGCGGGCCCATATATGGTGTGTGCTCATATATGGAGGGTCGCCCATGTATGGGGGAGTGCTTATATATGAGGGTACCCATATATGGGGGTGTTCATATAAGGGCGGTGTTCATATATGAGGGGTGCAGATATATTAGGGGTTCACATATATGAGAAGGTGCCCACATAGAGGGGGTGTCCATGAATGTGGGAGTGCTCATATATGGAGGGTACCCATTCATAGGGGGTGCTCATATATAGGCGGGACTATATATAGCGGGTGCTCTTATATGGAGGGTTGCCCGTATATGGGGGGAAGCCATATATGGGGGGTGTTCATATAGGGAGTGGTGTTCATATATGGGCAGTGCTCATATATTAGGGTGGCCCATAGATGGGGGTCGCACATATATGGGAGGTCCCCATATATAAGGGGGGTGCTCATATATTGGGGGTGCCCATATATTGGGGGTACCCATATAGGGCGGGTCGCCCATATATCAGGGGTGCCCGTATTGGGGGGTCTATCATAAATTAGGGGTGCTCATATATGAGAAGGTTCCCATATAGAGGGTGTCCCTTGTGAGGTATTTTTCCAAGCGCGTCTGCGGGATTCAGACGCGTGGTTCTCCACAAACTTTCAGCGAACCTTTTGGACTCTCTCAAACCGGAATTAGAACGATGGGAATAACGAGAGGAGACAAAATACCAAAAAGGGCGCCAGTCCTTTTAACCGCCAAAGGACAAGGTCGCACCGTTGAGCCGCGTTCCATGACTAGCTCACATAACCACGGAGGCGTGTGGGAACAGGCTACAATGAGCGTACTCAACAATGCAATTGTTTATAAAACACAAAAAATTATATTTCCAAATCATAAATCAAATGTGATCTTTCCCTCGTACATACGAGAGTTTCGGTAGAATTCTGTACACGTGCAGGAGAGGACTCCCACGAGCAAAGATGCTATACAACAAAAAAAAAATGTAACTGACCTAGCGATGCTAATTAACGAAGAGAAATAATAATAATCTTAAGAATGCGTGGGAGACGCTAAGACGCGAGGATCACCCGCAAGCGACGACGACGCGAGAGCCACGACATAAAAGTTAATGGTGAAGGTCGACGTATTAAATGAGCTGGGATTAGTTTTCCCCACAAAAGAAGATTGGTAACCACAATTAAGTAGCGAAATTAACAATGACATCAATCACGAGGTAGCTGGAGGCTATAGAGTGCCGCGTCACAAGCAGACTCTATCACATTCTCAAACGGCCCCAAAATGGGCGCCGGAGAAGAATCCCTACTGGAAAGACGCGTGCACTCACAAGGAAAATAGACGCTCACCGTGATTTCGCGAGAACACCAGGCAAACTCGTCTGGACCCTCAGTACGGCGACGTCGGAAGATAAAGCCGGAACCAACGGGCACAACACTACCACGTACTTTACTTCCGTCGATCAAATAAGCTCGAAGAGCGAAAAAAAACTTAAATGGCGCAGAGCGACCTTATTGAAACAAATCCCAGTGAAGAGTGTTCGTCGAGGCCGTACATCACCCCGAGGAACCCCTCAATTTCTCCTACCCCCACCCGATCACGTGATGAGCGCGAAGAATCCAAGTGATTCGACAATTTTTGACTTTCGCATTTAAAAATGGTCCTAATTCCCAATTCCTCAGTCCCAGAAACTGAAACTTGCGCCTCGCGGTCGGTGGATGTGATCCGCGTTGAGCGGCGCAGAAGCCAACATAATCCGATGCTCCCTCAATGCTGTAACATCGGTTTTTTACTGGACGGCCTTGTGCCGCCGATCCATCGCTGAGATGGTGGGGGTTCGCACGTAGAGGCCTGAGATGCCTGCTGGCGTGCTACGATCGTCTTTCGCGTCCTACGTGGTGTGAGTCTCCCAGACTCGGTGTGTGCGTGCTCGTCGGTGTGCTGCTCCTCAGATATCGCGCCGTCTTGTAGCTCTCCCCGAGGCTCCGCTCCACTCCCCTCGTCTCGAAGCTCACGCAATCCACGGTGAGCGCGATCGACCGAGTTCGATAGAATGATGGACAGAAGGAAAATAGTCAAATAAAAAAAATAAAAATAAATTGACAGCTGTGGCTCTGGGTGATCCGACTCCTCGCTGGGGTAAATGACTAATTTTCCCCCCATGATCCGCGGTCAGTTCAGGCGAGGAACAGTACATGATTTTTATCATGTTACAACTGCCCCCCCCCCCCAGAATGAACTACCGGGGCGAGCGCCTGTGAGTGTAAGGTGACGTGCAATGACTCCTTGGACAATCAATTTTCACCAAAGCCCGTGAGGAGCGGGACCCAGCAGCCAAGAGCACACAGAAAAAAAAACTGAATACAAAAAAAAACAAAAATAAACAATGATAACCCAACACCATTATACTGGATGTCTGGTATGATGGGGACCGAAACCAATTACAAAAAAAATACTAATCCNTTGGTTTGATGAGGACCGGAACAAATTACAAACAAAATAATACTACGAAAATGCACCGTCAGGACCTGAAATATCGTCCCTTCGCGGTGTTAGTGTGGTGTCCCCCCCACCAAAATAAATTTGAGGCCATCATCCCATGGGTTGAATAGCTATATATTTTTTCATTTTACATAGGGATATTCGGCACAGATTGCCGCCCTATTCCGGGCAGTCGCGGTTCTCGCTGCTTCTCTCGCGCTTATGCGTGGACCCTCTGGCGAACCAGCCTCGTTCCTGATGGCCTCTCGATGCCGTAACGCCCGGGGTTGCAGTAAGGGCAGTTGGTGACATTCATTCCCTCCTCCCCGCATCTCCCGCAAAATATTCCCCGGAAATACGGGCAGTCCGAAGCCCGATGGGAGGGGTCACTGCAATTGCCGCAACCCGAACGGGCACCCCATTCCATCCACACGTGAGGGCTTCGCTTGATCAGGTTTGCGAGGTCCTGAGCCCGACGATCACTCTCCTCCGCCCTGACATACGGCAGGGGTCTGTAGCGCGCCTGAGTGGAGCATGCTTGTAAGCGTGGAGGGGTGCTCCCCTCCACGCCCTTCAGCTCCGCCGTCACTTTCTCCATGAGCAACTGGAGCTTGGCCACAATAGGCACCACCGAGTCGACCACGGGGTGCTCCTCCCGCAGGCATGGCCCTTCCACCATTTCCTCTAAGATGGCCAAACCCTCGGTGGCCGATTTCAGACCGGCCAAGGCCCGCTTCACTTTCACCTGCTCCATTCTGTAGGAAGGGAATAATGGACCATGACACAAATGAGATGAGATGATGGACACTACGGGTTTCCTAATCTCGTGGCTCACTCCTCGTCCGAGTCGCGCGCGAGTCGCCCGTCGTCCGCGGCTATCACAAGTTTTAAATCTTTTACATGGTGTCTACCCGCGATTTTGCCCTCATCATCTAATAACTCATACACGAAGTCTGTGTTAATATCCTTTATTCTGTAAATTTTTGTGCTCCATTTACGCGCTAATTTTACCGTGAAGCCTCTCCGGCCGGACGATAGCACGCGAATTTTGCACCTAACCAAATCACTTTCGGAGAATTTAATATCTCGGTGATGACGATTATAATAACGGGCTTGTTGCTCGAAAGATTTATCTAGGTTGTCGGTAATTAAATCATAAATTTCCGTCATGCGTTCCATACGTTTTGTCCATCTGGCCGTGTTCGGTACCGCTATTTCTTCGTCGAGTGCCTCCATTTTCCGCAAAAATAAACTATCGCGGGGCTGACGACCGAAATTCAAGAATGCGGGCGAGACATGGAGTGAACTATGGAGCGCGGTATTATATGCTGACCGAAATTCGTGCAAGTGTGAATCCCATTCTCGATGGTCCTGTTCAATGAAACAGATAATCATCGTCTTGAGGACGCGGTTTACGCGTTCCACTGGGTTGGCTTGCGCGTGGTACGGCGGAGTGGTTGTATGACGGATATCAAAAGATCTCGCCATCTCCTGCATTAATTTATTTTTGAATTCCGTACCATTATCTGTAAGGATCACTCTAGGTGTTCCCCAGCGGAATATTATCAGGCTTTCGAATTCGGCGATGATAGATTTACCATCTGCCTTTTTCAAAGGGGCCACCTCCACCCACTTAGTGAACAGATCTTGAAAAACTAAGAGGTAACAATAACCTGATTTGCTCGGAGGGAAAGGGCCCATTAAATCCGCGGCAACCACTGTCCACGGCTCATGAAAAACGCGTTGTCCCATCAACCCCGCAGGTTGTAACTGTGAGACTTTACACGTCTGACAAACTTCACATGATGTGACGTATTTGGCTACGTCTTCCGACATTCCTGGCCAATAATACGCGAGGGCTACTCGAGCTTGCGTCTTTTCAATCCCCAAATAACCTGAACGCGGTAGGTCATGAGATTCAGAAATAATATCTATTCGTGACGACCTTGGGGGAACGAGCTTCCACGCATCGAGGTCCTCCGCAACCGTCGAAACCAGGGGGTTTGGTCGGTATCGAAACAGTTGATCGTTCTCCACCTTCCACCCCTTGAACTTAGTTGGTTCTCGGATTACAGACGCCTTTCTCCGTGAATACCACTCATCTTCCACCTCTGCCGCACTCTCACTTCCAATTTCCGTCGACAAGTCGGGGTTTTCAACAGCGTTAACCTCATTTTCATCGGCCTCGGTACACTCGTCCTCGTACATTCGCGATAATGCGTCTGGAACGTCATGGAGCTTGCCAGGTCGATGAACTAAATTATAATCGTACTCTTGTAACGCTAGTGCCCACCTTCCTAAACGGCCGGCCGGGTCTTTCAAATTATGGAGCCACTGTAATGAGCTATGATCGGTAATAATCGTGAAGTGATAACCTTCGATGTACCGTCTAAAATGATCAATAGCCCACACGACCGCGAGACACTCTTTTTGTGTAACTGAATAATTTCGCTCAGGCTTAGTTAATGTCCCACTGGCGAACGCGATCACATATTCGACTCCATCAATTGTTTGTGTGAGGACGGCTCCAAGACCGTAAGCACTCGCATCGGTTTGAATCGTGAATGGTACCGAAAAATCAGGGCAGGATAATACTGGTGCAGTCGACAGAGCGGCGTTAATATGCGTGAATGCCGTCGATTGTTCATCCCCCCAATTCCACTTAGTATTTTTGCGCAAGAAGCGCGTAATAGGCTCGGCCATCGCGGCAAAG
>NW_021680795.1:121398-137350 GCF_001412515.2 Diachasma alloeum | reverse complement strand
TCATCTAAGTACGCGAACGCGAAAGGTTCGAGTTCCGGACCGATGATCCTATCGGCGAGACGCTGAAATGTCGCGGGCGCGTTGGTTAAACCGAATGGCATTCCCACGAATTCAAATGTACCCAGGCCTGGCGCCGAAAACGCGGTTAATTCGCGGACTTCCGGGTCTAAAGGCACCTGATGATATGCCTGCTTCAAATCGAAAGTGGTAATATACCGCGCAGAACGTAGTTTATCTAAAATCCCTACCAAATTCGGAATTGGGTACGCGTCCTTCTTGGTCAATTTATTTAACCATCTAAAATCCAGACACAATCGCCATTTACCATGGGCCTTTTTTACCATTACAACCGGATTGTTCCAGGCACTTTCAGACGGGCGAATAACCCCGGCTTCCACGAGTCCTTTTACTTGTCGGACTAATTCCTGTTGTATAATTGGTGACATCGGATAACCCTTCAACCTAAATGGTGTATGATCCCGTGGCCCTATGATTTTATGCGATGTCAAATTCGTGAATTTAATTTTTTCACGCGGTGGAGGCACTAAGCGATGCACGAGTTCGTCAATTATTACGCGTTCCGTATCATTCGTCTGTACCAAACCACAAATTTCATTGGCTTCGGTAAAGTCGCGAGTTTCGATGGGGTATTGATGGTCGTCACCGTCAATCCACCACTCATTTGCTTTACCGTCGAAGCCAAACCCGAAAATTCGGACAAAGTCCATTCCTAATAACACGTGACGACTTAATCCCGGAGTAATTTGGAATTCGATCACGCGAGTTATCCCTTTAATTTTTATTGGAATTTGCACATCACCCGCGACCGCTTCGGCATGACCATTAGCCATCGCTACCATCGGCGATGCGGGTGGTTTTATTTTGAACCTAAGCGTCTTCCTCCATTCTTCGGGAATATTTCTAATGCGATTTTGTAGCTCCGGGATCCATCAGAGCGTACAACTCGCTAGAAATGATAGACAGCGGCAAGAATACCCGCGCCCTCAGCGGCTTCACCGCGGTAAGACTCGACGACGCTGCGAAACTTTCCTCCCCTCGCGACGTTGCGTGTGCACTAACAACCCCACTTTCCTTCGACTCGCGCTCAACCGCGGGATTCACCTCCGAATCGGTGATCAGCCGTTCGGATTTTCCGCGATACAACCGCTCGTACGTAGGTGGAAATTCAGTTTCCTCGTTATCGAGTGTTACGGCAGTGCCATGGTTCAATTTGAAATTGGATTTATAATTATCCCGTGACGTAGACCTCATCGGTATTTTGGGAATGGTGTCCGACTGTACGTCCTCCCTACTTTCTTCAGAGAGCCGCGATTCCCCCTTTTTTGCATTTGAAGGTAATCGCGCTACGTGGTTGTTATCAACCGTGACATTCGAAAAATCCCTGTCCTTATCCGATATTTTGTCCAGGGACGTTCGTAATTTAGTTTTCGAGTTTTTAACCATCGAAATACGCGCTTTATCCTCGATTGGGGTCCTTGAAACCTTGGGAGACAGCTTTGGACCCTTTATTGCTGCACTCCCTTTGCGTTTCCCTTAGCCCCTACTTTTCGTGTGTGATTTTTGCACTCGGGAAATTTAACTCCCCTCGTACCACATACGTAGCAGAAAACTTCTGTCTGTGGCACTTTGCATGTAACATGCCTGTGCCCAGACTTCAAACAATTGAAAAATAATTCCTCCGGCTTCACCGATGCCGAAGGTGCTGTCTTAGTTTCCGACGGGGAACTAGCGGCTGGGGTCTTAAGACCGCCGGCTGGAAATGCGACTTTAGGTTTGACCGTTTTCGCGGCTACCGAATAAGATTTCGTCACTAGAATTGACGGCTGAATCGCAGAAGTCTGAGCGGTGGGCTTCGGAGGTTGTTTGGAAGGTCGTCGAGACTTAGGGTTTGGCTCGGCTGGCTTCGCTCCCCCCGATATGTTCCCGCCGATTTCATTTATTTCTTCCACGACCGTCTTCGCCCCCTTCTTCGCATAGCGTGCCGGCACGTAAGCGCAGTGAGGGTAAATGGTATCGGTTGGCTCTGGTGGAGGCTTCCATGGGACCCGACTGTGTCTCCAGTCGAAGTCCAAGACCAGTGCTTCCAATTCATCAAAAGTCGCGAAATCATGGCGATGTATCATCGGATGATACTCGGGTCTGAGATGATTGTAAGCGATATCAAGTCTTGCGGGCTCTGGAAAATTATGGTTGTTGGATAATTGCCACATCAGACGAATGGCATCTAAATAATCGGCACCACGTTCGAGTGGGCCTTGAGTTCTGCTCACGATGTCCACTACTGCTCTACAACGCGTATCGATGGGGCTCGAAAACCGGTTTGTAAGAGCCTGACTTAATTCTCGAAAAGTGAAATTTATCGCGACGAACTTCCCACCAGTTATACGCGACTCCTTTCAAAATCGTGGGGAAAACTTGGAATAATTCATTGTCAGGAATACCGCAGGTTTCCTGACGTACTTTTAGTTGACGGAGAAATTCGTCAATACTCTCCGTTGGTGACCCAGAAAACGTCAATTTCCACCCTAGAACGCGATCGAACATGGCGGCGTTATAACGTCTCCCATGGAGAGCTGGCGAGAGATGATCAACCCTTGAGGCTGAGGGGTTAGCACTGGGATAGAAGACCCCATTGTGCCAAAAACCCATAACTGGCGGAGGTAAATGGGGATCGCAGCCCGCGGGCACTGTCGGTACCTGAAAATAGGTCGGCGGGGGAATGTTTGTCCCCGCCCGTTCATGAGCCTGGGCTGCAAATTGAACGCGAGGCGCCTCGCGCCCCCTCTCTCGCGAATGTGACTCGAGAATGGACGCGATTTTGTCCAGTACTGTTGTCTCGAGATGAGCTTCTGCTGCATTTGAGGTTGCCGTCGCGATACCCCCTTCTGGCCATGCCAAGTGCGAGGAATTGCTCCCGAACCCTGATAATATTGCGGTCCTTCATAATCGCGGAAGATTGATTCATTCATCCCTCCTCGCGAGGTAGGTGGTGCTCGCACGTCAAAAGAATCCCTCCCTGGGGTTGCTGTAGGCACCGTTGGGAAACGTGGAATTGAACTACCTCGATTCGCGTGCTGGGAACTGCGTGCTTCCGCATTTAAATTCTGCTGACCCGTGGAATTGAATACCCTACTCGTGTTGGGCCCTTCATAATTTGCCGGTGAACTCGCGTGCGGTGGGTTAGTGGATGCCCTACTTACACTCGCGAACATTCCGGACAAATTACTCATAAAACTTTCCGTAGTAGTTGAGGTAACGGTACTAGTGACCGTCGTTGTCGTGGGCGTCGTGTGTGTTGACGATCGCGCGACCCGCTGTTGAAGGATAGCGGGATCAATATGCGAGAGATCAGGCAAGGCCTGTTCGAGTTCCTCATTGCGAGNATGTATGGCGGAGTGCTCATATATGGGGGGATACCCATTAATGGGGGAATACCCATATATGAGGGGAGCTCCATATATGGATACCCATATATGAGGGGATCCCCATATATAGGGGATACCCATATATGGGCATATATGGCGGGGTGTCCAGATGGAAGGGGAGCGCATATAGTGGAGATTGCTCATGTGGAACATTCCATGTCAACTCAGCTACACCGGATTTTTTTTTGTCTGGGAAAAATCATTGAGTAGTNACGCGCGAAGACGCGGTAAATCCATCTCCCGAACGCACTGGATAACGTTTTCCAGCCCGTCCATTGTGAGAAGAAAAAAAAATGAAGTAATCCCCTCCGAACGGCGGACCGAAATTAATAATTTTTGCGAAAGAACCAATTAATAAAAAAGAATAATTTTGCAACAAAAAAAAATTAACTTTTGCAAACACAAAAAAAAANAGGGATCATGCAAAATTTCATTGCCCTGCCACTTTTTGTTTCTGAGATAAGCATTATGGAGCTTGAAATTTTCAAAAAATCATTACTTCTGAATGGAGCATCTGATTTTGATAAATAAAAAAAGAAAAATTTCGTTTTTTCTCGTACTTCAAGATAAAAAATACGTCAGAGCCGTCAAGAAGTTCCACGACCGGTTTTTCGAGAATTTTTCGCGTTTTCATTTNAAAAAAAACAAACGAGGGAAAACAAAATAATTTCCCTACTTCGCAATATAGCGCGCGAGGTCAATTACTCCGCTAGGGAATATGAAACATCCGAGGGCAGTCGCACTCAAACAGCTGATAGTGGCCGATCGATAATTCTCCACTACGCCGACGGGTCCCACTAAAANATTTTGAACTACTACATATAGACAGGGATCATGCAAAATTTCATTGCCCTGCCACTTTTTGTTTCTGAGATAAGCATTATGGAGCTTGAAATTTTCAAAAAATCATTACTTCTGAATGGAGCATCTGATTTTGATAAATAAAAAAAGAAAAATTTCGTTTTTTCTCGTACTTCAAGATAAAAAATACGTCAGAGCCGTCAAGAAGTTCCACGACCGGTTTTTCGAGAATTTTTCGCGTTTTCATTTTTTTTCACTCTAGGGCCGCACGATATTGGATTGAAATATTTTTTTTTACGATAGAGGATGTCCTTATATGATATGAAANTTCCAAGCGCGTCTGCGGGATTCAGACGCGTGGTTCTCCACGAACTTTCAGCGAACCTTTTGGACTCTCTCAACCCGGAATTAGAACGATGGGAATAACGAGAGGAGACAAAGGAGGAGGTGCCAAAGGGAGGNCTCTGGGTGATCCGACTCCTCGCTGGGGTAAACGACTAATTTTCCCCCCATGATCCGCGGTCAGTTCAGGCGAGGAACAGTACATGATTTTTATCATGTTACACCCTATATAAAGGGTGTCCACATATGGAGGTTGTATCTATATATGGGGGGGGGGGCATGTATGGCGGAGTGCTCATATATGGGGGGATACCCATTAATGGGGGAATACCCATATATGAGGGGAGCTCCATATATGGATACCCATATATGAGGGGATCCCCATATATAGGGGATACCCATATATGGGCATATATGGCGGGGTGTCCAGATGGAAGGGGAGCGCATATAGTGGAGATTGCTCATGTGGAACATTCCATGTCAACTCAGCTACACCGGATTTTTTTTTGTCTGGGAAAAATCATTGAGTAGTTGCATTTTGAACTACTACATATAGACAGGGATCATGCAAAATTTCATTGCCCTGCCACTTTTTGTTTCTGAGATAAGCATTATGGAGCTTGAAATTTTCAAAAAATCATTACTTCTGAATGGAGCATCTGATTTTGATAAATAAAAAAAGAAAAATTTCGTTTTTTCTCGTACTTCAAGATAAAAAATACGTCAGAGCCGTCAAGAAGTTCCACGACCGGTTTTTCGAGAATTTTTCGCGTTTTCATTTTTTTTCACTCTAGGGCCGCACGATATTGGATTGAAATATTTTTTTTTACGATAGAGGATGTCCTTATATGATATGAAAAAAATGCGCCATAATGGAAGAGTGAAGCAATGCACTGGAAAATATTTTTTTTTCGAAATTTTTGGGTTTTTCAGTTTTTAGGGGAAATCCATCGGTTGTTTGTAAAGAAATGAGTCTGTCAACCATTACTCTTCGTTCATATATGATGACATAAGACTACACCATCATGTAACGGAGAAAGAGTGCGCCGAAAAAAAATTTTTTCATCTAAGTTTTTACGNTCGACGTATTAAATGAGCTGGGATTAGTTTTCCCCACAAAAGAAGATTGGCAACCACAATTAAGTAGCGAAATTAACAACNTTACGATAGAGGATGTCCTTATATGATATGAAAAAAATGCGCCATAATGGAAGAGTGAAGCAATGCACTGGAAAATATTTTTTTTTCGAAATTTTTGGGTTTTTCAGTTTTTAGGGGAAATCCATCGGTTGTTTGTAAAGAAATGAGTCTGTCAACCATTACTCTTCGTTCATATATGATGACATAAGACTACACCATCATGTAACGGAGAAAGAGTGCGCCGAAAAAAAATTTTTTCATCTAAGTTTTTACGGGAAGGGTAGATAGTTGAATTGAACATTATCATCATCGGAAGTTTGCTAAATTATGATCAAACGAATGAGAGGAGGAAACAAACCNCCGTCGATCAAATAAGCTCGAAGAGCGAAAAAAAACTTAAATGGCGCAGAACGACCTTATTGAAACAAATCCCAGCGAAGAGTGTTCGTCGAGGCCGTACATCACCTNATTACTCTTCGTTCATATATGATGACATAAGACTACACCATCATGTAACGGAGAAAGAGTGCGCCGAAAAAAAATTTTTTCATCTAAGTTTTTACGGGAAGGGTAGATAGTTGAATTGAACATTATCATCATCGGAAGTTTGCTAAATTATGATCAAACGAATGAGAGGAGGAAACAAACCGAATCAATTAATTGATTTATCATCATCAGTCGGTTCCAAGGCTTCAATTCTAGAAAAAAAACCTCAATTTCTCAATTGATTTTCTATCATCATACGGTTCTTTGTGGATGGATTACCGAGCTCCTATCTTATTCTATTGTTGCAACGAGGTCAGGAATTTTTACGTTGATTATATAGAAATGACCTCTATTCTCGGAATTGATATCTTCGGATTTCATAGAATGCCGCGGAGTGATAGATGTGCGAATCCACTGCGGGCTCCTGGTAAGAAGGGACAACTCGGTTATAATTTACGTCCGATTGCCTTGACACTACACGAGAAATTTCCTTTTTTACCATTGTCTGCGAAAATCTGTGGTCAGTGCCGAACGAGAGCTCCAACTTATGTCATTCCTCCATCTGTCCCAACGGTTAAACTTGATGCTACACATCTTCAGCGTTCGGAAACTCCACCCGATATATCAATGCTCCAAGCCGAAACATGTGACCTAAGTCTGGATGTGATGAACAGTTCTCTGAGATCAGGTCAATCTTCCCATCTTGATGATTCCGGCATATCAATCGACGACGAACCAGACGATGAAGCTGAATTCGACAGTTCTTCCATGGATTATGATCCGGAAGATGACCGAAGTGACATTGATCCATCTTCATCTAAGCAGTATCGATCTGCGAGGGAATTCGAATTAGAAAAAATGTTGGATGGTTTGAAGCAGAAATTCAAAGATCTGAAAAACTATCGTGAGCGCCTGCAAATCTTGACGTTTCTTCCCCAGTCGTGGAGTGCACGGAAAATTGCTTCTAAATTTGGAACTACCAGATACATGGCGTCAAGAGCGAAAAGATTGAAAAAAATTAAAGGAGTGTTTGCTTCACCAATTGCGAAAGCAGGTCATTCACAAATAATTTTCTTTTCTTTTAAATTATCATGGACAATGAACGATAAAATATCCATCAAGATCAATGGAGAGAAGAAAGTAGAGCAAAAGCGAATGATACTCTAAAATCTAAAAGTCCTTGATCGGAAGTACAAACATGCGAATGAAGATGCTAAGGTCGGTTTCAGTAAGTTTGCCGAGCTGAGACCTGAACAATGTGTAGTGGCAAGAGCAAATGGCACTCACGTGGTATGTGTTTGTACGTATCATCAAAATTGCAAATTGATGCTAGAGGCAATTAATATTGCGACTCTAACACAAGATTCCCCCTGTCCACTCAGAGATTACAAAGATTGTCTAGCAAAATTGATGTGTACAAATCCAACCCCGGCCTGTCATCTAGATGAATGTAACGACTGTCCTGGAGTTAAACCATTATCATNCACCAAAGGCTTTTGGGGAATTCAACCGCGACAAATACTCAATTCGAATTTCTTTATACGTATAAAATTTACTAATGATTACCTGGACCGAACTGGTGGGCGTTCGGAAAATTACTAAGGGTTTTTGGCGCCTCCTACGGGTCGGTTCTCCTGGATTCACGGNGTGACATTTTCGTATGGGGGTCAAAAATGTCTATTACCTTCGCCCTTCTTCCCCTTCATCTAGTTAAACTCAAAATGCAAAAAAAAATCCATGGGCGCCAGGTAATTTTTAACCGGAATTACCAAACCGGACGAATCCACAAACTCAACTCTACTAAGTCGAAAAACTAAAACGTACAAAACAAAAAAAAAGGAGGAAACTAGATTTTTGGGGAANGACCTTCCACCGAAAATTTAAAACGTAACCATCTAACCACCGTAAAATCCGTTATAATTAGGAGCGCCGGCATTTCAGCGGGACCTAATCGATTTGCCGTAGGATTAACAATAGGGTGGATCCCATAAGAATTATCGGATGACTCATAACTTGGCCCTTCTTCGCGATAATCCCATGGGCCCTCAAAAACACGTAATTATNAAAAAAAAGAAGAAATCGGTATTGTCCTTACTTGTTTCACTATTGAAATTAGTCAATCACCAATTTTTCAAAAAAAGACATTTCAATTCTCTCAAAAAAAAAATATGTGTGTATAAAAAAAAAGGAAAAAATCTACAATTAATAGCTAACAATACTGATAATAATAATAATCATAAGATTAATTCCGCACTCTGNACTAAATACTATGGAATTAAGACACAAGTTTAGCCACACCATGGCGTGGAAACCCCCAAACCTCATGGTCGTCACGAGGATCGGACTTTTGACCACCCCGGGGTGGAAAAGTGGAACGCTCTCTCTCGCTACCTTTTACTCACGGGTCGCCTTCCTATGTCACGGGGGGTTAGTTGTTTTTATGACAGCATCGTGTCCTAACGAACATCCCCACATGTTCGTTACACATGTGAACTGAAGAAACTTCTCTCTGATTCTGTCGTGGAAATGGTCGAATTTCGCNAAAAGATTCAAAGAAATTAATATCACCGATAAATACCTCAAATATCCCGAAATAAACATTTGGGGAGAGTAGAAATACACGCTAATCCCTAAATACTCGAGAATTCGGAGAATTGGGGGGAAAGATATGCGAGCGACAATGGGAGCGAGAGAGAGGAGAACGTATTCAATTATCGATTTTTCGTACCAGCCTAAACGGCTGAAATTCCGTAAAACTCAACTTGCCATAGCTCGAAAATGGCAGAGTCAAAAATTACGGACCCTGAGACAAAATGTCCGGGAGAGGCTACCGAAGACAACAATACCAAAAAAATAATTTTTCCCTAACAATTAGCCGCTCCAGGTTCATTAATCCCCGAGCGGAATTCTAAACGCTAAAAGGCTCGCGTGAAGCGAGAATAGCCACGTGTAAACGTGGATGAGTATCTGAGGGGGAGTCGAGAATCGGGGGGGAATTCCCCTTCGAGAAACACGGCGTACACGCCAGCGAGAATGGGCTGGAAATCTATAAGGACCAAAAATTGAATATCCGGAAATCGGCAGAGCGAATTTTCGGAAACCCTGAGATAAATTACTCAGGGAAGCCCCCCGAACACATTGACCCACAAACTTTAATTTTAATTAACTATCTACGCGAACCAACTCAATTCAAATACGAGTGGAATTTCTTACGCGCAAAAGCCCACGTATAACGGGGATGGACGCGCTCTGGCAATTAAACGGGAGTAATTATCCCCTTGAATAACCCACCAAAAATCCCGAAAACCACCCAATCATGAGTGGAACAAAGGGGGGATCGGCACCTCATAATTTTGATTAAGCGTCATAATCACCGTTTTACCGGAATAAAATANCTCAAAAACACGTAATTATGCCGGTCTTGAGATTAAACTAAATACTATGGAATTAAGACACAAGTTTAGCCACACCATGGCGTGGAAACCCCCAAACCTCATGGTCGTCACGAGGATCGGACTTTTGACCACCCCGGGGTGGAAAAGTGGAACGCTCTCTCTCGCTACCTTTTACTCACGGGTCGCCTTCCTATGTCACGGGGGGTTAGTTGTTTTTATGACAGCATCGTGTCCTAACGAACATCCCCACATGTTCGTTACACATGTGAACTGAAGAAACTTCTCTCTGATTCTGTCGTGGAAATGGTCGAATTTCGCGTGTGGCAAAGTACTGACAGGTGTACCGTGCAGACACAAACCCTCCCGGTGGATGAATTCATTGATCTTCTAATGAAACGATTGATAGTATTCAAGCCCCATCACTTCATCGCTAAAGAACAATCGGCTTTTGTCAAACAGCGAAAAGAGAATTTGGATAATGGAGAAGTACTAGTGCATTGTGATTTTACAGTACAGTTCACTCCGTTGTTTACTACTATTGCGAAAAAAAATGAAATCCAGCATCGGAGTTTAGTCGTTTTGTCGCNCAAAAGCCCACGTATAACGGGGATGGACGCGCTCTGGCAATTAAACGGGAGTAATTATCCCCTTGAATAACCCACCAAAAATCCCGAAAACCACCCAATCATGAGTGGAACAAAGGGGGGATCGGCACCTCATAATTTTGATTAAGCGTCATAATCACCGTTTTACCGGAATAAAATACGACGTACGGGGTTGAAGACCCCGTGGTCGAATAACGAAAAGCCGAAAATGAATTCGGAAAAATGTATAAATGAATAAACCGAACTAAAAACTCACGATCTTCGNCTATTGCGAAAAAAAATGAAATCCAGCATCGGAGTTTAGTCGTTTTGTCGCACAGTACGATTCACGATACTGCCGCTGTTTATTTGATACAGAAGATTTTAATACAGCATGTGAAAGACAATTGTGAAACCGTGGAGAAAATTATCTATGTCACCGATGGAGCTGCACAACATTACAAGAATCGTTTTCAGATCACGAATCTCTTGCATCACAAGACTGATTTTGGCATACATGCAGAAGCCCATTTTCATGCAACTGCGCACGGTAAAAGAACTTGCGATGGAGTAGGACCTGTCTTTAAGAGAGAAGCCAGACGTAAAAGTTTGCAAACCATTCATGGTGAACCAATCCTCACGCCAGATGCTTTGTTTCGATGGTCAAAAGAGAATTTTGAAGGAATTGATGTTTTTTTTTCACCAAGCCAGAACACGAGAATATCAAAACAGAGTTGAGAGAGAGATTTGATAGTGCCAAAGCTATTCCAGCCATTCAAAAACACCATTGCTTTATCCCGATACCGGGAGAGCAATTGTTAATTAAACGATATTCGGCTTCGGCTAACGAGGAGGTTTTCTCAAAGCAAAAACAAGCAACAACAAAACGAAAAACCCGCAGAAGACAGTAATCGTGATGTAAATAATTCATCAATGCATGTTGGAACTTGTCGTCGAAGAAAGTGGAGAATTTCTCCGTATTGTAAAAATGTGAAAAGGTGAAAATAGAAAATGTTGTCGTTATAGAAGAATAAAAATTGTTTTTTTCCCATACTTTTTCGTTAGTGGAAAGCACAGTGTGTTGCTGAGAAAAGATTTATAGTCGTATCAATAGTCTATTCTATCCAGCCGAACAGAAATTGGCTATTGACAAACCCTTTTTTCAGTAACAATAATGCAACTTTCCTAAACGACAAACGTAAAAATTTCGAAGAAAAATTTTTTTCGGAGCATTCTTTCTCTTTTACATGATGGCGTACTCTTTTGCCATCATGTATGAACAAAGAATAATAGTTGACAGACTGATTTCTTTGGAAAAAATCGATGTATCTCCCCTAAAAACTGAAAAACCCAAAAATTTCGAAAAAAAAAATTTGTTTCCGGTGCATTGCTTCGCTCTTCCATTATGACGTATTTTTTTCATATCATAAAAGGACATTCTCTGTCATAAAAAGAATATATTTCGATCGAATATCGAGCGGTCCTAGAGTGAGAAAAAAACGAAAACGCTAAAAATTCTCGAAAAACCGGTCCAGGGGCTTCTTGACGGCTCTGAAGTATTTTTCATCTTAAAGTAGAGAAAAAACGAAAATTTTCTTTTTTTATTTATCAAAATCGCATGCTCCATTCAGAAGTAATGATTTTTTGAAAATTTCAAGTTTCGTAATGATTATCTCAGAAACAAAAAGTGACAGGGCAATGAAATTTTGCATGATCACTGGCTATATGTAGTAGTTCAAAATGCACCTACTCAATGATTTTTCCCAGACAAAAAAAATCCGGTGTGGCTGAGTTGACATGAAATGTCCCATATATGGAGGGTGCCCTTATATGGAGGGGGGGTAAGTGATCATATATGGCGAATGATGTCCATATAGGATTTGCGCTGTCGGTCTCAGAGTTAGCGCAATACTGGCCAATTATCTATGACACCCAGATATCACTCTACTTTACATAAAACATAATCTATACACATCTCATTCCATAATCAAATTTGAATAATAAAGCCGTTGAATGAACTCTAAGGTCATACTCGCACGGTCACACCGGAGGGGGGGGGGTGGCGATCGAAGCGAGCGAGGGGTGGGCGAAGACTCACCAGGGTTGGCGAGCGGAGCAAGCAGGGGGCGAAGCCCTCTAGTAAAAAAATAATATTTCAGATATATATTTTTTGTAATTTCAAAATATTTTATATTCTGACGAGGCACAGAAGTTAATATTGTTGACTTATACACTGAGCCCCCTAAATAATAGATTCCCGCCACCGTTCATCACCTAATTCCTCAGTATTCGCTTCAACCCTCAACAGGTAGCCGTACCCACCATGATAGCCCCTGGAATTGGATCACCCTCGACAACAACTCACCACATAGCCCTGAAGTGCTCCCCTCCCCAGACTCTCGGTCGCACAGACATCTAAGAGCAACCCCGAATAATCCCGGAAATGGGCGAAAAAGACATACGAATGGAGGAAAAAAAGAGGGAACAAAAGCGAATCTGAAAAGGAAGATTTACTCGCTGATCAGCTGCCCCAAGTGTTGTTTTGCGCCGAGTTAATGGATAGAAAATAAGTAAAAAGAGGAATCGCCGTGGAGGAACATTCCCAGTCAGGCCAAAATAGGAATCCAGGAGTCGTTGAGGGGACTGAAGGCTCTGGAGTCCAAGGAGATAATATCCAGAGAGTCTCCGACAGACGTCCTGCACCCCGAGTGGCATCCGAGTGGTCGTTAGTACTGGATACCTCCAGCATTTTCCCATTGTTTTCCGCTTGGTTTCCCATTGTTTTCCCATTGCTTTCCCATTGTTCCCCAAATATTTATCCCCCAACGGTGAGCCTACCTTGTGTTTCATTAGCCTCATTAGGGTCAAGGAAAGTCATTGTTAATATGTGTTTGTTTGCAATGCCCTAGACACGACTTGCTTCGCCCCTTTTATCTTGTTAGAGTTAATCCCGTTTGCGTGTACAAAAGTCGCCTAGCCTTACCCACCCCCTAGATCTCAAATAAAAGGCATTAGACCAATTAGCAGGAAATTTATATTATTTGAAAATAGGAAATATAAGCCTTTATATAATTTATCCCTCAATTGTCCTGCTTATTTAATCCCCTGAAGCACTAATTCATGAATTAGATCAAATTGGATAAGCAGCGGTTACAACATATAGGCGACATATATTTTAAAATATTTTAAAAATATAAATTAGAGAAATATGTAGAATATATGTCCATTTATGTATGACATACATTTTAAATACAGGGTGTCTCATCTGAAAAGATGCGGCTAAATATCTCTCAACGGGGGCGGGTAACAAAAAAATGTTTGATACAAAAATTATAGGGTTTCGAGAGGAACACACGATGTAGTCATTATTTAGAGGTTTCAAGCTCACGCTTGCAAGCTGCAAGCACGAAATGCTTGTTTTCAAATGGCCACTGAATTTTTTACCTCAATGAAACTTGTTCATCTTGATGAGTTGTTTTCAGAAACCTTATCATTCATTTAATTTCATCTCATTTTACTCGAGAAATCCCATAAAAAGAGTTTCCAGGTAATTTTGTCCATTGACAGTATCATAAAAGAAATTACAAGCCCATCACTTGCCCATCAACCACACCGCACCACGCGTTTACTTTCCAACGATGTTGATGATCAATGTTTTGCGTCCAGTGAGGATTTTCCCTTGACCAATAATGACAATTGTGTCGATTTAACGATCCAGTACTCTGGAACGTTGCCTCATCGCTGAAGAGAACGTACTAAAAAAAATCTGGACCTTCATTCAGTCTCTGCAAGGCCCTGTTACATAAATCAACACGGTTTTGCCTGTCTTGTGCAGATAATGCTTGAGTCAAACTTATGTGATACGGGTGGTAGCGGCCAGATCATAAAATTCTTTGTATTGTCCTCCGTGGTACTCCTAAATCCCGTTCAAGTTCTCTCAAACTGACGTGAGGATTCATGTGAATAACAGCTAGTATTGCAACAGCTTGGGGATCAACAGGATTAATAGCTTGTCTCACTTCTTGTTGTCGTCCTCGAAGGATTCTCCCTCTTCTACAACTCCTTTCGATCCTCCGAATAACTAAATCTGTAGGATAATGTAGTCGAGTGCGATACCGATATGTTCAAGCAGCGGCTCGATACACTCCCCTACACTTTCCCAAAACAAGTAAAATATCGACAATTTCACTGGCTGAATACATCGTAATGTGGTCAATGAAATAACATGCGATACTAACTTGATTCGGGTTGAATGGGCACCGATTAGAATAAAAAAATCCTGGAAGGAGTAGGAAAATGTTTTGTTTATAGTTCACATTTGATAATTCCGGTGTGTAAACAGATCCATGGGACAATTACACCAAGATGCGCCAAGGATGTTTGAATCTTGAATTAGACCACAGAACTTGTTTTTGTGGCATTTTTCGAGTAAAATGAGGTGAAATTAAATGAATGATCAGGTTTCTGAAAACAACTCATCACGATGAACAAGGTTCATTGGGGTAAAAAATGCAGTTGCCATTTGAAAAAAGCACCTCGTGCATGCAGGTTGCAAGCGTGAGCTTGAAAGCTCAAAATGATGACCACATCGGATGTCTCCCTCGAAACCCTACAATTTTTGTGTCACACATTTTTGTGTTACCCGCCCCCCTTGAGAGATATTCACCCGCATCTTTTCAGATGAGATACTCTGCATATGTGCGAAGTGCATTTCCACTATAGAAAAAACATATCTAAAAATGTATGTTATTTATATATGAAATGTAGGTAACCACGTCCACCGTCACTTTTCCGATGGTCAATTTTTAAAAAATTGTTCTTTGAATCCAAGGTAAATGAGAGCATTTCATGAAAGCTTTTAGAGAAAAGTTGTTCGCTAATATTTATTTAAATCCCTTGGGTTTAGAGATATTTCTAGAAAATTGATTTTCTATGAAGATTAAATGGTTTTTCGTTAGCATCATATCCCTGAATTCGTCATAGTGAAAAAAAAGAATCATAAAAATCAGTAGATGTCCAGGATTTCACTGCAAATGAAGGAGAAAACAGAAAAACAAGCAGGGGACAGGGCGCTATGTGACAGTGAGCATATCACTAAGTGATCTCTCATGTTTGTTCGCACAACAATACATTGCGCGAGAAAAATTTCAGATGGTTACTGTCACTCCCATGGGCGCTATCAAAATTTAAATGTTTCGAATAATTTGTATGAACGAGTATACATGGAGGAATTGATAATTGAAGAAGACTATTGTCCGATAATGTTTATATATTAAATAACTCAGCGAACGAAAATGGAGTACAATTTGCCTCATGAAAACTCTGCGTGCTTCACCCTTCGACCACTCCTTAATAACTTAATAACTGGTCCTTCTCTCTCTCTTTCTCTCTCTCTCTCTCTGTCTCTCTCTATCTCTGTCTCTCTCTGTCCCTCTCTCTGTCCCTCTCTCTGTCTCTCTCTCTGTCTCTCTCTGTCTCTCGCTCTCTCTGTCTCTCTCTCTGTCTCTCGCTCTCTCTGTCTCTCTCTCTGTCTCTCGCTCTCTCTGTCTCTCTCTCTGTCTCTCGCTCTCTCTGTCTCTCTCTCTGTCTCTCGCTCTCTCTGTCTCTCTCTCTGTCTCTCGCTCTCTCTGTCTCTCCCTTTGTCTCTCTTTCTGTCTCTCTCTCTCTCTCTCTCTCTCTCTCTCTCTCTCTCTCTCTCTCTCTTTCGCTCTCTCGCTCTCGCTCTCTCGCTCTCTCGCTCTCGCTCTCTCTCTCTCTC